>NW_015506214.1:0-1994 GCF_001515645.1 Sinocyclocheilus grahami | reverse complement strand
GAGATCTCCCCGAACCTGAGCGACGCGCTCCCTGAGACACCAGAGAGGCGATATCCTCGTAAAGCGCAACATGGCTACAATTGTAACCTCCACCAGGTTTACAGACGAATATCAGCTGTACGAAGAGCTCGGAAAGTAAGCGACAGCACCGCAGCATTTGTGCGGCGCGTTACACTCTCTCTCTCTCTCTCTCTCTCTCCACTCACTGCATTGTCTCATCGTGTTGCCTGTGTCTAGTTCAGTGTGTTGACAGCAGCCTTCATACACAGAGGCGTATCGGTTTTGCATGTCAAAACCCAGCGCAGCCCGCAAACGGAAAGCCCGATTGAGTCGATTTAAGCAGTTCGGTGTGGTTATTAAGCCTCGGCGTTCACAAAGCTCGTTTCTTTGTTTATCTTTAGACGCGTTTGCTAACATCGTGCTCTCGCGCTCCCGGAGCCTGCGTGTCGTCGTGATGCGAGATGCAGTACACTATCTACACTTTATCGACACGCGGACGGACATTAGTCAGAAAGAGGAATACTTCGATCTGAGGTGCTCGGCTTTGTCATTTGCGTCCTCGTTTTGAATGCACACCTAAACTTTTACAGCATTCAGTAGCATAGCATCGATCAGATATCACCGATGACTGCCGCCGCGCGCAGGCTGATAGTAGGGTTTGCTGCAGACTTGTGTTACGATAGCTACGGGAAAGTGCTGCTGTTTTGGGCATCATATATCGCACCGTCATTGAGCGGTTTGGTGACAGTTGTTGTCCAGCCGCCAAAAACAACGTGAAAATGAAGGAAGTGAAGTGGCGTTGCCCGAATCATGGATGAATCGTCCTGTTGAGTCGGATCGTTTTGATGAGCTAGTTGAACCTGTACTCAAAACCGGTCTGAACCATTCTTCGCGAATCGTATTGAATCTTTAAGTGGTTCTAGAGTCAACAACTCGTGCGAATTGTTTTAATAGCCGAGATGTTGCAAATAAAACATACAGGAAATATGTTTACTACTCGATTGTATGACAGTTTTATCAATACACATGCAACAAAGATTTTGCTTTAATAAATAATAGTACCTTAGTAAGTAAACATAAATAAAACTTAATTTTTTTAATAAAAAAAGCAAATATACCTACATTATTGAAACATTTATAACGTGTTGGGGACCACGTGATGACAAAGATCTACTGAATCGTGTTATGTTTTTTCCTAACTGTACTCTCGAAATAATCAGTTGTTGACTAGCCTCCAAAAAGATCATTAGCACAGTGTAATATGTCAAATCAGTTGATCCGTTCAGTCGTATTGTTTTAATGAACTTGAACTATTTATACAAAACCCATAAGATTTGTTCATGAATTGTATGGAATATGTTTGAGTGGTTTTTGAGTCAACTGATCGTCTCATTGAGCCAAACTGATGAGTGAGGTAGAAGTAAAAGCTTGGGTTTACTTAGCATGCAAATTGCTTTAATAGCCGAATAGCAGAGGTCTTGGAAAGTAAATATACTGGAAACGTTTACAATTAGACTGTACAACAGTTTATTATTTTTAAATGGTCAGATATGTTGGAGTGCATGTCCCACTGAGTCGCTTTTTGAACCTGTTCTTCTTCACAAACCTAGAAAAAACTGATCAGTGGGAATGATTCCGCTTTCCCATCAGTATTTTTGAGTGTTATATATCACACCTCCATTAGTTGGTCGGTATCTTTCGTTGACAGTAGTTGAACAGCTGACAAAAACATTGACAAACAATGAATGAAGCAGTAACGTAATAATATAGTAAATGCTTTATTGCTAAAAAGAGCTGTTTTGTTTGTGTAATGTACAATTTAGCATTTGACTTGATGTTGTGGCACATTACTGTTAATAAAGCTGCTGTTTTTTTGTTTTTTGTTTTTTTAATACCATGCCTGACATATATCACTGTAATCGGTCTGCTGAGAAGTCACATTTGTCTCTGTAAACAGAAAAATTGAAGTTTACATGCCTGTACATGCTAGCCAA
>NW_015506213.1:672665-673205 GCF_001515645.1 Sinocyclocheilus grahami | reverse complement strand
AGACTAGTCATCTGTTAGACCTCTACACATATACAGCTAATAGACAACAACATGACAATCCAGCCAAACTAATTCAATATACAGCTTTTATTAAGAAAAATAACATTTTTGACAACTTGAGACAATACAAAATGATAAAAATACAAAAGAATTAATGACAAAACAACATTTTATAAATACAATACACTTAAATATAAATATTTTGATTTTAAAAATCAGGAATTTTTAACAACTTAAGATAATAAAAATGAAAAAAATTATATTTTAAATAAAATATTTAAAAGGAAAAAAAATCTAATACAAATCAAGCGCATGTTATCACACTTAACATTAAAACATTACGGATAAATGACAACATAAAAAAAAGATGAACCCTCTTGTTGGTTTACTTTTAACAAATAAAACAACCAACAGTGAACTTAAAGGAAGTTATTAATTATTGGTTGTATTTCTTGTTTAAAATGCCTCCCAGCTGCATTCCTCAAGTCCAACTCTGTTGCTGCCGGGAAGCTGCTCATCACAGCATCTGCCAAATAAGAA
>NW_015506213.1:671340-672652 GCF_001515645.1 Sinocyclocheilus grahami | reverse complement strand
TCCCAACTGCATTCCTCAAGTCCAACTCTGTTGCTGCCGGGAAGTTGGTCATCACAGCATCTGCCAAATAAGAATAAAAAAAAACAAAAAAAAACAAAGAAGCTTGGCATAACTTTTTACTTTAATTACACTAATTGTGACAGGGAGTCATTCTCTTTTGCTAGGATGACTACTAAAAACAAAAACGAGATATATATTGTGTATCAGTGTGTTAAAAGAGAGAAGCTCTCTGGTAAACGCTGTGTGTTTTATACACATACCTCTAATGACCGAGAACAGTGCAGTCTTCTCAAATGCCTCTTTCTGCAGCGGACCACCCCTTCATGTTGAATTTGGATATAATATTCCTAAAATATAATACAGATTGGGGTGGTTAACAATTGCGGACAAAGTTTGACATTTCAAAATGACCAGTTAAGGAATTATTTTTTAAATTTCTGATTTGTGTTGTAACTTATTGAGTATTGACACCACAATGTTTGATTAATGTGGCAAGATTTGTAGGCTTTACCTGTCCAGCATCCTTCTGGCACCGTCTTTGAGGTTTCTTCCTTCAACTCTGCACAACGCTAATGGACTTTGTCAGTGAGCTTTAGTGAGGAAATGTTATTTTGGAGTTGTTTTTTTTAACCATTGCTGCCCGGATCTTTTCCAGATGTTGAAACTCCTCCTCAGTTTCTCCAGTTCTCCTGAGTGTGTTCACTGTATAAATGAATATGGATTCATCTTTGTCAAAGCTGTGTTTGTTGTTGTTTGCTCTTTCACCTCTTCTTGCGCTGTTTTAAAATCGATTGAATTTGTAAACTCATACAAATGATAAAACTTTTACTCTATTAAATTTTGCAATGAATCCTCTGAACACATGCATGCTGAACCGGGGCTAGTCACGGATCACTATCAACTAAGATCTGCTCCCTTCACGAAAATGTAACGGTTCCTAAACATGAGAACAAATAATATAGATAAATAATGAACACATGTCAAAACGAAAACACAGATACTTCTGCCCGGATCTTTTCCAGATGTTGAAACTCCTCCTCAGTTTCTCCAGTTCTCCTGAGTGTGTTCACTGTATAAATGAATATGGATTCATCTTTGTCAAAGCTGTGTTTGTTGTTGTTTGCTCTTTCACCTCTTCTTGCGCTGTTTTAAAATCGATTGAATTTGTAAACTCATACAAATGATAAAACTTTTACTCTATTAAATTTTGCAATGAATCCTCTGAATACATGCTGAACCGTGGGCTAGTCACGGGTCTCTATCAACTATGATCTGCTCCCTTCACTAAAATGTCACGGTTCCTAAACATGAG
>NW_015506213.1:670847-671230 GCF_001515645.1 Sinocyclocheilus grahami | reverse complement strand
TCACTATCAACTAAGATCTGCTCCCTTCACTAAAATGTCACGGTTCCTAAACATGAGAACAAATAATATAGATAAATAATGAACACATGTCAAAACGAAAACACAGATACTTACAAGACCAAGTAGGAATGTCCTTTATCGTGTGTTTGCCCGCTGCTCTCCGACGGGTAAACTCAGTGCTCTCTCGTGTAAAAACAAAATTCAAAACACAACACTGATCTCTAACTCTCATGTCTGGCGTTGCCAGTAGTCATGTCTCAGCAGGGCTACAATTGCCATCTAGCGGTTGGGAATTGTAATTGCATTTTTATTTATAAAATGAAAGACAGCCGAATATCAATAATATCATATAATGTGTATGAATGTAATATTAAACAGCTTGT
>NW_015506213.1:651338-670793 GCF_001515645.1 Sinocyclocheilus grahami | reverse complement strand
AGCCCGTCCAATTTAGAGCTAAATCGTGGCTACATATAGACCATGTCATGCAATGACACCTATATCTTTGTAGATATTATTGACACTGCGAACATGATGGGATAAACCATCTCATGAGCTGTCTGGCCAAACACTACAGTGATTCAAGTTTGACTATAAGTGGGCTACAGATAGCCGCTCGGACTACGAGCTAAATCGTGGCTATGCTCAGGCTACGTATTGAACATGTCAAAGAAATGAAACCAAACACCTTGTAAACGCTGTTACTTTGCTTACATGATGGAATATCATACATCTCAAGTTATTTTGCCAAAAAACGACATGAAACCAAATTCAAGGTTATTTGGGCTAGAAGTGGGTTACACATAGCCGGACTATATCGGGTCTATACTTAACCGAGACGTTGAAATGATGGCTATTGCTTGCTGGATAGCTATGATACTGTTTTTGAAATGAAATCTCTGCATAGCTAATGGTTAGAGAGTCTGACTCATAACCCAAAGGTTGTGGGTTCGAGTCTCGTACCGGCAGGGATTGTAGGTGGGGGGAGTGAATGTACAGCGCTCTCTTCCACCTTCAATACCACGACTGAGGTGCCTTTGAGCAAGGCACCGAACCCCCAACTGCTCCCCGGGCGCCGCAGCATAAATGGCTGCCCACTGCTCCGGGTGTGTGTTCACGGTGTGTGTGTGTTCACTGCTGTGTGTGTGCACTTTGGATGGGTAAATGCAGAGCACTAATTCTGAGTATGGGTCACCATACTTGGCCACATGTCACTTCTTCACTGGCATCTAACAATGCCTTAGAAAAACAGGTAATCTTAAAAAATAAAGCACATACACAAACCCAAATAGGAAATAAAAGAGTTATGAAATAAGCATGTGTCCTAAACTCCTGAAACATTGCTGTCTCACATTACAGAGCAGTCACTGCAATCTATGAAAGAAGGCAATTACATCTGTATGCGTGTGAAAATATTCAGATGCAACTGAATATCACACTTTCTAATACTCCCCCTTTGTAATCTTTAACATTTTCTTAAGTAACTGTACTTTAATTACACATTGTGTTCTCAGTAACTGTAACAGACTAAAATTAATTTTGTAATTAAATGACGCAATTTAGTTACTTCCCAACAATGGTAACCATGTTTTTTTTGTATAATCAGTTTTACTACAAATACCATGCTTCAACTATGTTTAGTGTGGCAAAACCATGGTTAATTTGTGGTTACCATGGTTTTTTTTGTACTAAAGCCATGGTTAATTTTCATAATATCATAAAATAATATCCAGATATCAATGAACTATTATTATTTGACTGTAGTAACTGTGCTATAGAGCACAACAGTGAGGAAAGGTTTGTCCAAAGACACTCATATTTAATCATAGCCTAATGTACTTTAAAGACAGTAATAATGTACGATGTGATAATACACGTTTCTGTATGCGTCACAGGTCTGATTTCAGCTCATTTCTTAATATAAATATACATTTTTAAATGGTACTTGCCAAAGTGAAGGACACAACCCATAAACACAAGGATGATCAGCACAGAATCCCATGATGCTTTGCAAATAACACAATCAGCTGTCTTCAGTTCTCAAACTATTTTGCAGCAAACTGAAAACAGTAATATCATAAGAGTTCGATAACTTTCATTTTTCTAATCGCATATCTGATCGGTTTCAGGTTTTTCAGCTCTTCAAGGAGGATTCTCTTCTAAAATGCTTCTTAAAATGAAAAAGCTCAGCTCGTCACGTATTACAGCATGAATGTGAAGAGCTCAGATGCAAAAGCCTCTAAGTGCCACCTGAAATCTGTTCTCTTTTGCCTGATAGAAATGCTCACTTTAGAAGAAAACTGGCACTTAGAGGCGTTTGCTTCTGAACTCTTCATATTCACTTCCACGTGTGGGATTTGTTACTCTTCTCTTTTCTCCAGAATCGGCATGGTTTCACATCTGCATGACAGATACGGGCTATGAACACATCCACACTGGTTATGTATGGAATGCCAATCCTGACATAATTAGAACTAAATAAACGTACAAAGAAATGTAAAAAAGCTAATATAAATAAATAAATATATATTTGGCTGTAGATCTAAAGGCTAATTTTCTTAACTTTTATTAGACTGCAGATCGGAAAAAAAACCCTTGCTATGTGTGCTGCGTTAAGCTAACTGAGTCTTGTCATAGCACTTGCATATCATTGCTCTTTTGTTGGTTCTGATGGCTTCAGTTGTCCTCATGTGTAAGTCTCTTTGGATAAAAGCGTCTGCTAAACGACTAAATGTAAATGTAAGAGCCACGGGTATTCATTTTATTGCCTTTTTTTATTCTCAAAGATGGGTAGCTGCTGACTTGCATTTTATGAATCACCAAGGAGAAGGTTTCAGCTAAAAATCTTCTTTACTAGGAGTCAGCTGCATCTTGGATGGCCTGAGAGCGAGTTTATTAGCAGCAAGTGTTCATCTTTGGGTGAACTATGCCTTTAACTGGATCCGAACGATAAGCTCTGTGCTGTGAGAGGCTAAACTCCACCTGATCTCTGTGACGGTGGCTGTGTACACGGCTCCGAACTCCAGCTGCTGCTCCTGCTGCAGAACAGAAGACAAGCGTCAGAGTCTGACACGGGACATCATCAGAGCAGCTGATCATCACACTCACATCATCTCTGCAGACGGCTCGGATCAACTCCTGCGCTTCACTCATGGCGCCGGGCGTCGGAGCAAACACAGAGAACGTCTCCTCATCCACCTGAGAGATGGTCACACCTGCCAGAGAGCAAGAGCAGAGCTTCATCTCACACACACGCACACATATATGCACACACATACATACACGCACACTCACACACCTGTCTGAGCCTGCAGTCTGCGCAGATTGAATCCTCCCGGACCCACAAACAGAGCTCGTCTAGATAGAGGCACTTTGACGTTCTCTGTGGAAACGAGCTCATGTCAGGATCAGAAAAATAAAACAGCAGCAGAAACCACACGAGCAGGAACTCATCATACCAACGAGAGGGCCGTTCTCCTTCCTGGAGCTCCTGGGTTTGGAGATGACCTTGTTCATGATGCCTAAGATCTCCCGTTTGGCCACTGAAAGGAAACGCAGCAAACGTCACGTCACACACTCACGGTGTAGGTCACGCGATGCTCGCTGAGTGAAGAGTACCTGTGGCCTGCTGTATGGCCTCCATCACGATCTTCAGAGGAAGCCCCGGGATCTTAATGTCCGCCTGTGGAGACAGACATTAGTGATCACTAGGGATGTAAGTTAACCATATCAAAATATCACCATACAATAATATCACGATATGAAGTCCACCATAGGATATTTATTGCAAAAGTAAAAAAAAAATAATAATAGATCTACTACTTGTCGGTTCACCAAATAAATGTTGCTCCTTTCTGTCCTGACAATGTTAACATTGCTGGGATCTTGGTTTGACCTTCTACTATCATTAAAATCCTGGGTATAACCTTTGACTCCTCTCTCTCCTTCCTACCTCACATTTCTCCTCTCACTAAATCTGCCTCCTTTCACCTCCGTAATATCGCTCGCTTACGTCCCTTCTTAAATATCAGTGATGCTGAGACACTGGTTCATGCCGAACTTTGTTCTCTGCCCCCACACTCTGCAATTCTATTCCCAAACACATTTGTGATCTTTCTTCATTACAAGATTTCAAAACCCGCCCTAAAACACATATTGTCCTCTCTTGTCTGCTGTCATGTTTATCTGTTTTGATATTGTAAAGCGACCTTGGGTTTGCAGAAAGGTGCTATATAAAATAAACGTATTATTATTAAAGCACACTACTGTAAGGCTGTAATTAAATGAGGTAATTAATTGGCCGGTTCAATCAAACCGCACAGGGCAGCAGTAGGACAGTACTGCGGTCATGAGACGATACCTGCATCCATGAGCGCTAAACTGCCGCCACACACCGAGGCCATGGAGGACGAGCCTGTGGACACACAGAGCAGAGACAGAGCATGAGCTCAGGGGTCATCCTCCTCAGACGCTGAGAGCGGCGAGAGACGCACCGTTGGACTCCAGCACCTCAGACGTGACGCGGATGGTGAAGGGGAAATCTGGAGGAACGACGGGCCTCAGTGCCTTCTCCGCCAGCGCTCCTGAACACACACACACACACACACACACACCGCTGAGACTCGGAGGGGAAGGAGACGAGCGTCTTACAGAGGAAGCACACTCACCGTGACCCAGCTCCCGCCGGTTCGCTCCTCCCATCTTCCCGATCTCATTGGTGGCATACGGAGGAAACTAAAGAGACGCTCAGTGAGTGAAGGTGAACTGTACAGCCTGAGCTAAACATGCAGAGTAAAGCGTCACTCACTTCATAGTGCAGCATGAAGTTCTTGTCTTTGACTCCACTAGAAGAAAACGAATGTCACATCAGTCAAACCTTCACTAGTCAACATTTACAGCTCACAGCTCAGATGAACTGACCAGTGAAATGAGAGGAAAGCCTTTGCTGGAACAGGACGAAGTGTGTGTTTATCTTCAGCATCTCCTCGTAGACCGACGGCGACGCTTCATCACAGCCATCATGTGATGTCATTGCCGTAATGTTAATGACATTAACATCAATCCGCAAATAAATCACGGTGTTGTCAAGATTGTAGAAAAGCCAGGGAATATCAGAGCGTGTTACCTACATGGCTGGACTTACCATTGGGCTTTACATTTCTTTACAGAGGATGATTCTATATTATATTAATGTTCCATTAGATTATGCGATCTGAAGAGCTCTCTTCGTCTCCCTGACATCACACACAGTGGGGCAGAAATGTCACCAAAATGATTTAAAAAAATAAAAATGGAATGAGTTTCTGTTTTTATGACATACGCCTATGATATAGGAGTTCAAGAGCATCACACAAACAAGAGTCCCGTTTTTCTATCGCAAATGTACAATAAACTATATGTTACTGAGTAACTTCCAGACACAAAACAGACCAGTTGCTTAGCACAGAGTGCTGACTGATTCTATCACTGCAGGCGTCTGCCAAGCTCAATGAATTAGCATTTTAAACGAATCGGTTGATTTAAGGATTCAACTCACTCGTTAAGACAGTCACTTGCTGCCACCTACTGCTGGCTGTAGTTACATATTCTAAAAAAGTAGCTTGTTTCATTTTTGAAGTCTACATTAAAATGCTATGTTTAAATTGAACACAATCCATCGATGGATTTTGTTGATAGTGATTTCATTTGATTGTTAATAGCTAACGTGTCTTTTTATTCGGATTGAATTGATTGATTAAATTTAAGAACCTGACATAAGTATATGACAGTACATTTTTATGATACTACTACTACATCTCTGGCTTTATTTCAGGGTTTTAATCTGAGAGAACACATCTTGTTTATCGTATTATAATGACTATTTAATATTACATATAAACTTTGTTTGGGATAGACATGTTGCATATTAATTGTACTGTATATGTAGCCTACTACATAACCTCAAAACATATTTTAATGCTTGTGTATTTTGTGTTACTCCATAATGATGCTGTTCTAGTTGAAGGCATTGAAATGTATAGGTATGGGGCCCAAACATAACCAATGAACTAAACATGAACTAAACAGCAAATGATGGAGCAAGTTATTTCATGCTGCTGAGGGATTATGAAAACAGTTTTGTCTTGATCACATATCTTAGAATAACATGCACTGATGATTGGTTCACAGTGAGAGCAGGAACATGCTTTGAATGAGTGATTTTTCATTGCTCAGAGTAAATGATGATTGAGTGTGTTACTGACCTGAGCGCGGTGGTTATCGCGTCTGATTTCATACTGGACTCCAGAGAGTCAAACGTGACGGAGCACAGCACCTGCACACACATTCACAGCAGACAACGCTGGACAAATCAGATGAAAACTGCCATCTAAGTCTGATGTGCTACAGAGACGGGGCCAGTGCTGACCTGTGTCTGACCCCTCTGGAAGAGAGCCGAGCCGTGGAGAGGCTTGAAGATGTCCACCTCGCAGGAAATGTTGCGCAGAGACGTCAGATCTCTGCCGTCACACCTGTCACATGACGCAGCACACGTGTGTGTTACTGTTGAGCAGATTCTTACACCGCTGCATCTGTCAGTGGATCTCTCTCTAATATATCTGCACATAGACGGATCCGCTGACAGACGCTCATTAGCGGGAAACAGACGTTTCTAAAGTTTCAGTACCGAATGGTGTCGCGGTCGGTATTTTGACAACACTAGAACACAAACATCAGAGCGTGAATTACCGCCTGTATTCACTGAGAATCAGATTCCTGAAGACCTCTCTGGAGACGCCGTTGAAGGCCTCCACCACCTCGAAGGACTCTGACTGCGGGAACCTCTCTAGAGACGGCACACAGCAGCGTTACACACAGAGCAAACACACGGTCATAACGGCTGATGAACGCCACGCACCTCTGATGTGCTCCTCCGCCTCCAGACGGATCTTATTGATCGCTTCATCTCGGGAGATCTGGGAAAACACGCACACTTAAAGAGCAGTTCATCTGCTCACCCTCAGATCATCCCAGATCAGGATGAGTTTGTTTCTTCATCAGTTCCAATGGATGCTCTGCAGTGAATGGGTGCCGTCAGAATGAGAGTACAATAATCCACAGCACTCCAGTCCATCAGTTAACATCTGGAGAAGACAAAAGCTGAAACACATCCAGCATTAAGATGTTTTTAACTCAAATACATTGAATCCATAATAACGCTTCCTCCAGTGAAAAAGCTCATCTGCTGTTGTCTCTCGCATCAGAATCCAGTCACATATATGTTTAGAGCTGTTTAAACACTGCTTGATCTGTGCAGATTTCTCTCCTGATTCACACCAGAACACTGACTCACTGGAGGAAGAGTTATTATGGATTATGGACTCTATGTATTTTAGTTAAAAACGTCTTAATGCTGGATTAGTTTCAGCTTTAGTCTTCTCCAGATGTTAACTGATGGACTGGAGTGCTGTGGATTATTGTGATGTCTTTATCAGCTGTTTGGACTCTCATTCTGACGGCACCCATTCACTGCAGAGCATCCATTGCTGAGACTTATCCTGATCTGGGACGGCCTGAGGGTGAGCACATCTTCAGTTTTGGGTGAACTGTTCCTGTAACACCGCATGAGATCAGACACAGGGTGCCGGTGTGACGCTGACACGCACCTTGTCGTGTGTGAAGTCCGTAAATACAGCGTAGATCTTATCAGACGCCAACCTGAGGAGAAAACAGCCAATCACACTCTCACACAGAGAAGTCACGAGGAACAATCAGCGCATCAGAAGAATGCATTTAGACAGCGCAGGATTATGAGTCACAAGCCCAGCTCATATTGCACTATATTTGGCACAGAATACTGAAGCTCAGTTAACGTCCCATGCTGTATGTCTTGTTGTGGTGTGTGTGGAGTCTCACTGGCGTGTGTAGTCCAGCATCTCGGCGGAGGCGGTGAAGAGTCTGGCAGGAGAGCGTTTGCTGATCTTCATGTCTCTGCTCATCTGCTGGATGGCCAGGATGATCTGCTGCGTGTGCTTGACGCCGAGCTTCACTGCGTGACTGAAGTCCTGCTGCAGGACGTTCTCCGCCGCCGCCTCCATCATCACTACATACACATACACACACACTGGCGTGTGTAGTCCAGCATCTCGGCGGAGGCGGTGAAGAGTCTGGCAGGAGAGCGTTTGCTGATCTTCATGTCTCTGCTCATCTGCTGGATGGCCAGGATGATCTGCTGCGTGTGCTTGACGCCGAGCTTCACTGCGTGACTGAAGTCCTGCTTTCTCCGCCTCTCCGCCGCCGCCTCCATCATCACTACATACACATACACACACACACACACACACACACACACACACACACACACACACAGTGAGTCAGAGCAGGGCATGATGGGTAACGCAGAGCGCTGCTGAGCTCACACTCACCCACTTGGCTGGACGGGGCTCCGGCGATCACCAGGTTGAGTTTGCTGCCGCTCATCTCTGAGCGTGTGGGGTTGATGAGGAACTCTCCGTCCACGAGGCCCACACGCACCGCTCCTGAAACACAGCCAGCGTCACACACACACATACACACTCGCTGCATTCGTGAGAGTGTGACGCTGCACTCACCAATGGGTCCGTTCCAGGGGATATCAGACAGAGCCAGAGCCGCAGACGCTGAGAAACGAGCGACAGGATCAGACACTCACACACACTCTCTCTTACACACGCACACACACACTCTCACTCTCTCTCTCACACACACACACACACACACACCTGTGACAGAGACACTCATACCTCCATTGATGGCCAGAATGTCAGGGTCGTTGACTCCATCTGCGGCTAAGATGTTACACAGCACCTTCAGCACAAACACACGAGCGTTAGTCCAGAGACACGAGTGATTCACACTAGCTGGGTTTCCATCCAAAGATGCGAATTAAACTTGTGCACAAAACTGGAATATCACTTAAAACATAGCACCGTTTCCATCCCATGAGTCCAAGAGAACAAAAGCATAACTTCCTGATAAACTGTCACTAAATATCACTAAGAAAACTAGGAGAAGCCACTGAATATAATAATCTTCATGTATGATAAATGACTTGCGGCTCAGAGCGAGCAGACGAAACACAATGCTTTCGGAGGCGGATGCTGCAAGCAGCAGCACCAGTTCGGTTTTCTTTTGGAATCCATGTTGGCTGATTATATCATAAACTCTAGGCTGTATAGAGGCAGCTCAGTTAACAGCACACCGGTTTACAATCTGTGATTACGACATGGTGGAAAACGAGTTTATCTTTCATTTCCAATGTGAATATCATGTGTTCTCTTAAATTCTTTATTGTCAGATGTGTGCTGAACGTAAACTCCTCTTATAGGAACGTCAGCGTTCGAAGTGAATTTATCGGAGAATATTCTTAAATAAGGAAATCTATTCAGTGATTGGTCCATGCCTGTCGTCATCCAAAATCCTGTTTGTGGCACAGCAGTGAACCCTCTCTAAGACGGACACTTCAGATTTAGTCTTACGCTTACTTCGCTTCCATTACGACTGAGATGCTTGATACTTTTTTACTCTTAAGGCCACTCCTAGCAGTGTTCTTGTGAGTAACTCTCAGAGGCTTGATAAACACGGGCCCAGATATTAACAAGCCGTGACTCGAGAGACGATGACGAGAGATCACATGAGCGTCACACCTGTGTGTCGTAGAAGTATCCGGCGGGAAACAGCGGCCTGATGGAGCGATCTGCACAAACACACACACACACACAGCATCAGACAGGAGCGCATTACTAACATACGAGAGAGAGTGTGTGTGTGTGTGTGTGTGAGAGAGAGAGTGTCAGTGTGTGTGTGTGTGTGAGAGAGAGAGAGAGAGAGAGTGTGTATGTGTGAGAGTGTGTGTGTATGTGTGTGAGAGTGAGTGTGTGTATGTGTGAGAGTGAGTGTGTGTGTGTGTGTGTGTCGCACCGATCAGACGGCTGGTCAGGATCTCGGAGTCTGTGGTGCCCAGTTCTCGTCTCAGGTAGTTGGTGGGGATTCGTCCTGCAGCCGCTGCTTTCTGCCTGTAATCCACCTGAACACAGAGAGATCACATGACTGCTGCCCCACACTCTCACTGACAGCTTTAATAAAACACATACGTGTGTAGAGCTGTCACTCACCACGAGCGGCATGAACTGAGCGGCAGCCGGTTTGGTCTTACTGACCGCGGTCACCATCACTGACGTCTCACCCAGCTACAACACACGCATGATCAGAAGTGAACACACTTCACTGGATCCAGCAGACTCACCACGTGTGCATGCATGCACGCATATACATATACACACACACACACACACACGCTCTCTCTCACACTCACACACACACACTCACTCTCTCTCTCACACACACACACACACACACACACACACACACACACACACACACACACCTTGATCACCGCACAGCCGTCAGCGAAGCGGGCCAGTTTTCCAGTGGAGATCTCCATCCTCCTGCACACAGTAACACCACCACACAGTGAGGCAACACCACAGTAATACCATGGTACTGATGGATTGGCATACGCCGGCGGCGCTGTAAGGTACTTGTATAGTTATCTTCAGTGTGTGTTGTTCAGCGCTCATCAGCACTGACTGACTGATGAAGAGTCTCTCACCTGTCCGCTAAACTCACTGCCACTGTCCGCTCATGAAAGCCTCTGACAGCCGCGAGCCGAGCCTTCATCCCCCACCTCATCCTCATCATCATCATCATCTCTCTCATCCTAACACTCAGCGAACATCACAACACACTCACACTCACACACACATGCAGCGGGCACTGGGCCGCCATGACAGTACGAGTGCGCAGCTACAGCAAGAGCACGTTACGGCGCTGCGTTTCAAAATAAAAGTCGCCACTTTTATCGTTTAATACGGAACACCACTCACGTTACACTACCAAGAAAATATTACAATTATATAAAATATAAAACATAATATTTTAATTTCATATAAATACAATATTTATTAAAATCAATTCAGTTCAAAAGATCATCAATTGTTTTATTTTATTATCAATATTTTATTGCAAATCACAGGCCTGTGTCACTTAGGCAGTTTAAGTGGCTACCTAGGTTTTAGTTCCCTTTCGAACCTCTCTGCCGTAGAGGAACACATATGGGGGAACACTCCTGTTTTACTCTGCACTGAAACCTGGGGCCTGTACCATGATGGTAGATGAACACAGATTCAGAGTTACAGCATTAGTTTCGAGTTGACAAAACCAAACCACTCCAGTCCGGCTTTATTGGTACCATGATGCTGTTCATCAACTTTCTTTGTCAACTCCTGAGCATGAATGTGTGACATCAGTGGCAAACAGCCAATCACAAGCCTTGCAGCACAGAGCATGTGTGAGTCACTTCTCTGCAAGACAGCCAGAGAGATTCAAAACTCTTTTCTTAAAGGTGCAGTAGGAGATCTTGGAAAATGCTAACTTTATCCTGATAGCACTGAAAGCGAACGTCCCACCCTCCCTGCAATCACGTCCAAAACCACACCCCCTGAACGCATTTACACTCACAGATCAGAGACAACATTACTACCGCTCAGTGAGGAGGGAGCGATGAACACTGTGTAGGGATCATATCGATCTGAACACAGTTCATGCACGTAGCTCACTTCTAACGAGCTGGCGCGAGGACTAGATTAACCGCTGGGCTACATCATGCGTCATTCACCGGTGAGAAAACTTTAAAAGTACTACAATAGCAGGAAGAAAGATGGGGTTGTTGATGTTTGCCTGCCATCCTCGCTCTGTCTGCACAGCGTGCGTGAACGCGCTGATGACGATCCTGTCTGCGCGAACCCGGTGCGCAGAGGTATGCAGATACATACGTTGACAGGCAGATAGGAAAGCATATTAAAACGCTCGGACCGAGCATTTTGATTGGACGAACATTTCTTGATCCTACGCCTTCCACAGAATATATAAATACAGATGAATACATTTAGACCACTTAACTTCATGCTTGCTATCGGGATGTGAAGAGCATAACAAAAACTGTTTCTGAAGACAATCACCTATTGCACCTTTAAAGGTTAAGAGCTCAAAGAATATGAGGAATATAAATGCATTTATACATTACTTGTCCATGAAAAAGGACAAATAAAATAAATGATCTTGCTCTGTTAGTGCAGTCACAAGTGAAACTTGTGAAGTTATATATAGCGATTTTTACATTTTTAAAGCGCTATCTATTGTTTCTACCACTTGATCTGTATTAATATTAATTTAAAAATAAAGGCTTTATAATAATTGTTACACTAAATTTGCTTGTGTGTAATGGATTAATGGTTATATAAATCATATTATATTTATATAAATCATATATACTGTAAATTGTTATCATTAAAGCCAGACAATTTTGTTGTATTTTTTTAAGGTACTTTAAAGTGACCTTTAATTTGTAGGAAGAGAAACTGGGGGAGTGACTTTTGTGTGTCAGACATGTGTCACTTTGCTCACGTCTGATTGGTCCAATTTCAGTTTGAGCAAATCAGACGTGAGCAAAGTGACACATGTCTGACACACAAAAGTCTGGCTTTAATGATAATTACTTATAATAAAGTTATTTTATATGATTTATATAATTGTATGATTTATATTATTATTAATCCATTACACACAAGCAATTTTAGTTTAACAGTTATTATAAATCATTTATTTTAAATGAATGTTAATGTATACAGATCAGATCATATGTAATATAAATAAGCTGTATAATCAATAGATAATGCTTTAAAATATCTACGTGACCTTACATGTTCGAGTCGCTTTCGCTGTATATAACAAGTTTCACTTGTGACTGCACTGATAAAGCAAGATCATTTCTTTTATTTGTCCTCTTTCATGAACAAGTTCTTTTTTCATTGTAAATGCATTTAAATTCATCATATTCTTCAATCTCTTAACCTTTAGCAAAACCTTTAACCAAGGCTCGTGATTGGCTGTTCGCCAGTGATGTCACACATTCATGTGCACGCGCTCCACAAAGTCAGGATCAGAGCCTGAGTTGACAAAGAAAGTTGATGAACAGCATCATGGTACCAATAAAGCCGGACTGGAGTGGTTTGGTTTTGTCAACTCGAAACTAATGCTGTAACTCTGAATCTGTTCATCTATCATCATGGTACAGGCCCCAGGTTACCCGTGGAGTGTAAGTTACTAAGGCAACGAACGCTGCTAAAAGCCAACTTTCATGGTACCTAAAACCCAGGATTGGTGCAAGCTAAACTGAAACTTACCTGGCTAGCCAGCTAATCTGGCTTCATGGTAAAATTGTTATCATTAAAGCCAGACAATTTTGTTGTATTTTTTTAAGGTACTTTAAAGTGACCTTTAATTTGTAGGAAGAGAAACTGGGGGAGTGACTTTTGTGTGTCAGACATGTGTCACTTTGCTCACGTCTGATTGGTCCAATTTCAGTTTGAGCAAATCAGACGTGAGCAAAGTGACACATGTCTGACACACAAAAGTCTGGCTTTAATGATAATTACTTATAATAAAGTTATTTTATATGATTTATATAATTGTATGATTTATATTATTATTAATCCATTACACACAAGCAATTTTAGTTTAACAGTTATTATAAATCATTTATTTTAAATGAATGTTAATGTATACAGATCAGATCATATGTAATATAAATAAGCTGTATAATCAATAGATAATGCTTTAAAATATCTACGTGACCTTACATGTTCGAGTCGCTTTCGCTGTATATAACAAGTTTCACTTGTGACTGCACTGATAAAGCAAGATCATTTCTTTTATTTGTCCTCTTTCATGAACAAGTACTTTTTTCATTGAAAATGCATTTAAATCCATCATATTCTTCAATCTCTTAACCTTTAGCAAAACCTTTAACCAAGGCTCGTGATTGGCTGTTCGCCAGTGATGTCACACATTCATGTGCACGTGCTCCACAAAGTCAGGATCAGAGCCTGAGTTGACAAAGAAAGTTGATGAACAGAATCATGGTACCAATAAAGCCGGATTGGAGTGGTTTGGTTTTGTCAACTCGAAACTAATGCTGTAACTCTGAATCTGTTCATCTACCATCATGGTACAGGCCCCAGGTTACCCGTGGAGTGTAAGTTACTAAGGCAACGAACGCCGCTAAAAGCCAACTTTCATGGTACCTAAAACCCAGGATTGGTGCAAGCTAAACTGAAACTTACCTGGCTAGCCAGCTAATCTGGCTTCATGGTACAGGCCCCAGATTTGTTCACGTTTGTGTACGTTTTGTTCAAAAGTGACCCATTTTGTTCACGTTTGTTCAGACTGTTGTTTGACTGCCGGCCACAAAGCAGTGACTCTCTCGCTGGATAGTAGATGCAATAGCCTTGGCTTATGAAACAGAGTAAAAAGGTATGTTAAATTATTGCATAAATGGGGACAGCGCCATCTATGTGGTGCATAATGTGATTTAGTCACAATAAAGATATTTCTTTATTGTGACTATATTTCAATGAATATTTTGGGACGTGTTTGGCGTCGAGTGTGTTGCTCAATATTGAGTTATAATGTGTTTATATTACGAGACCTGATTGTAATCAATTTGTTTGTTGTCTTGTGTTTTAAGTAGAAATGGTTTATTCTCTTACTGAATCAGTGAAATCCTACTTACACACTCTGTCTCCATTGTGCAGGTATGTTGTTAAATGTTTGATTCCAAATGAGTTGCTCAAGTTATCTGCTAGGTGGGGATGTTTCCCTTAACTGTGAGTTTAATTGTATTGCTCTGTATTTCATTGAGGATCTTCATTCATTGACTTGTGATTTATAATTAATTGAAAGTGTGTGTCATCTATATTCAAACTGTTAATATTTAAAAACGAAACTCTATACTATCACAAAGTAAAAAATAATTTGAGTGACAGAGTTAAAAAAGATAACTGTTTAAAATTAAACAGAGCAGAGTTAAAGAAGCATTGCTGTGGAAATGGTTTATTCTCTTACTGAATCAGTGAAATCCTATTTACACACACTGTCTCCATTGTGCAGAAAGCAGACCGCCCAGGCAAGACCGTCACACTTACGCTTCAGAAGGCTTACGATGCCCTATAGGTGTGAGGGCACACTCCACAAGGGGTATGGCCTCCTCCTGGGCTTGGTCCAGCGGGATCTCTATTGGTGAGGTTTTTGCGACCGCCGGCTGGTCCTCGCTGTCCAAATTTGCCAGATTTGACAACTTAGACGTCCCTGCCCTGCAGGCGTGGGTTCTTTCTGTTTTATTGCCATTCTTCCCTTCTGGGTGAAGCTGGTTATATTCGTGCTTCTCAGCTACTAGCTTGGGGTACAATGTGCTCATGTTCTTAGCGGCCCTTATCTTAGCATCCGAGAGTTTATTCTGTATCTGCTCATAGCGCGGCGTGATTGGATGCAACCATGCAACAGGTGAGACCGTTCGAAAGGGAACGCTCCGGTTACTGATGTAACCTCGGTTCCCTGAGATAAGAGAATGAGCGTTGCATCATTTGCATAATTTGAGTGACAGAGTTAAAAAAGATAACTGTTTAAAATTAAACAGAGCAGAGTTAAAGAAGCATTGCTGTGGAAATGGTTTATTCTCTTACTGAATCAGTGAAATCCTATTTACACACACTGTCTCCATTGTGCAGAAAGCAGACCGCCCAGGCAAGACCGTCACACTTACGCTTCAGAAGGCTTACGATGCCCTATAGGTGTGAGGGCACACTCCACAAGGGGTATGGCCTCCTCCTGGGCTTGGTCCAGCGGGATCTCTATTGGTGAGGTTTTTGCGACCGCCGGCTGGTCCTCGCTGTCCAAATTTGCCAGATTTGACAACTTAGACGTCCCTGCCCTGCAGGCGTGGGTTCTTTCTGTTTTATTGCCATTCTTCCCTTCTGGGTGAAGCTGGTTATATTCGTGCTTCTCAGCTACAAGCTTGGGGTACAATGTGCTCATGTTCTTAGCGGCCCTTATCTTAGCATCCGAGAGTTTATTCTGTATCTGCTCATAGCGCGGCGTGATTGGATGCAACCATGGAACAGGTGAGACCGTTCGAAAGGGAACGCTCCGGTTACTGATGTAACCTCGGTTCCCTGAGATAAGAGAATGAGCGTTGCATCATTTGCCGCACTATAAGCTGCACATGAATTGATGACTGTCGCTTCAGTCGAATGATCTGATGAATGGCGCTCCGAACCAACTTATATAGTGGTCAGCTCCGCCCTTTCTGGCACACTATCATTGGTTTGTGCAGCTACACAAACGTGAACAAATCAGGCTTTAGTACAGAGTAAAATAGGAGTTTTCCATGCAACGCTTGTTCCCTTATCTCAGGGAACCGAGGTTACATCAGTAACCAGAGCGTTTAGTTTGAGAGATCTGGTGTATTGTCTCAAGACTGGTTCTGGCATGTTAATGTCAATGTAACGACAACAGACAGTCTGGGTAATTTATGGAAAAATAAAGAATTATGTTTATTTCTACTCTACAATGTGTAGTAGGCTATGCATAGATTATAATAGTGAATAAACAGTGGTGTATAAGTGTGTATTTTGACCACATTTTCCATGTAAAGCAGAATGAGTTTAAAACTACTGTAGCAATAAATAAATAACAAACACAAGACGCAAGTGTTAACAGGTCAGAGGTTTATGCTATTTCATAAGTTAGTATCACATTTCAATGGAAATGCAGAGAACAGGAGAAGAAGGGCAGTTTTTTAAGCATATTTCATGAGTTAAATATACTGTATTCTGAAGCACAGTATAAAAAAACTTAAATGAGATATTTGAAAAAGAACTCTGGTCAAAATTAGAGAACACTTACAGATACCTCCAAGTTATTAGTGTTAATCTGGAACCTGGTGCTAATTTCCTTAATTATATGACCAACCTTATTTCACTGGCAGCATTCCTCTAATTTCCACTGAGATTGAAAGATTGCGGGACGCTCTAAGGTGACTGAAACCCTGTGACAGCAGGGAGTCCAGATGAAGGCCAATATCAGTCATAGCAAGAGAAGTTTGTCATTCCAAATCTGTGATTTCTAGAAAAATGCAGATTTACAATGTCACTATCTCATTCAAGTCCCCCAAAAAGGCTAGTCGTCCACAAAAGATCGCTGGAGAGTGCGGTGCTCCCAAATAAAGACTTCAGCGCTGAGCACAAAAGCCGCCTAGATCTTTCACATTAAATCTGTAGCTGCTTCCACTCTTGAACTGTTCTTGACTGAACAGGTTGAGGCGTAGGGAAATAGTTTAGATTCACTTCCTTGTTGCTGCCGCGTGTTTTGAGTTGAAGCTCCGTCAAGTTCATTCTTTATGGTCTATTTTTCAATCTTAAAATCAATTTTATATACCATAATTTTCGTTTCTATAACGTGTGAATATATTCCCCATTGTATTCTACAACAAAAACAATCAGAGTACCTTGTTATCACTAGTTTCATTTTGATTTGCCGAGGACAAGCTACAGGTAGTCCAAAATGCAGCGGCTAGAGTCCTTACCAGGTCAAGAAAATATGATCATATTACCCCAATTTTACAGTCTCTGCACTGGCTACCTGTTAAGTTCCGTATCAGTTACAAAATATTATTACTTGCCTATAAGGCCCTTAATGGGTTAGCTCCTGCATACCTAACTAGTCTTCTACCACGCTACAATCCATCACGCTCCCTAAGGTCGCAAAATTCTGGACTTTTGGTAGTACCTAGGATAGCAAAGTCCACTAAAGGAGGTAGAGCTTTTTCGCATTTGGCTCCCAAACTCTGGAATAGCCTTCCTGAACTTCCTTCGGGGTTCAGACACACTCTCTCTGTTTAAATCTAGATTAAAGACACATCTCTTTGGCCAAGCATTCAAATAATGCATCTCATAATCTTTTACTGCAGTCATAATCTTTTACTGCAGTTATATCTAATCAAATGCACATTATTATTCGTTAGTTTGGGTTAAACAAATCATTTTTGCTTGGTTGGAACAGCAGCTACGCTAATTATGTTTGTATTTGTTTCTCTGTCTTTTGCCACGGGATGTAACTAGGATTTACACAAGCTTCAGTCTGGATCCAGAACACCTGAGAAGAGATGATGCAACCCCTCAGAGGACCTCAGATGATGCCAACCCTGAAACAACATACAGAACTACCACATTTTGCTATAAGTTTGATTGCATCATATAATAATTGCTGTTCACCGTCTGTTTGATTACATGTCATTAATTAACTGCATGATTGCCATATGGACATCAACTTGAGATGATGAGCTACTACTAAATATAATGTAGAAACTTTAATGTTCTGTAAAGCTGCTTTTCAACAATTTGCATCGTGAAAAGTGCTATAAAAATAAACTCAAATTGAATTGAACTATCTCACCATTTGCCCCAAATTTTCATAGTCTTTTTCTTTCTTATTTTAAGCTCATATTTATTTGAGAAATGGATTCACAAATGTACTGTCTTTGAAATGATATTGAAGGGATCATTTCACCATAGTTCAAAGAATTTGTTAAAGTAGTGTTTTTTGTGTTATCTTTCTTTTGAACCAGATTTGAGTTCAGAGAAGTTGTGTTCATTAGTTTGTGTGAGATGCAAAACATTTCTAAACCAATGTTCCTAGTGTTTTATGTCGAGTTTTAGTTGACAGTAATTGTTAATATGGATGTATGTAACTGTTGGTATTTAAGCTATCTGGGTAATTTTTGGCAGATTTAACAAATTAATCATTATCAATTTAAGTCATTAGTTGATTTTAATTTATGGCTGCCAACATTACAGGAGTGGCGCCTGAACAGGGACCTGAAACATTGAAACTGAACATTTGAAAACTTAAAGATATTTCTTTGAACTTGACTTTGTTTCTTGAAGTAGTTTTTTAAATTTTTTTTTACTTTTGCGCTGTGAAACTGGACCTTTTGTGCTGTTTGGGGTTGGACACTGAACACTTTTGTGATGGTTTGAATTCTGGTTAACTGAGCTGTCCTGCTCCTGCAGTTCATCTAAAGGGAAGTGTGACTAATCAATATCACCCTTAGAACTGTGGATCCAATTTTGTTGGCAGAAAAATTGTTATGAATTTGTAAACCATTGTGGAAGTGTAACCAAACTGTAGTTTGTTATTTTCTGTTGCCCTATTTGGAAATGAGTAGTTATTTTTCCAAATTATATTTCACTGCTGGTCATATATTCTCTATATAACCATGTATGTCACAAATAAAAAATCTTGAATCTTGAATCTTATTTTAAAACACCTGGAAACATGTGACATGTCATTTTCAAGAAAGCGCAGCCAAATCACCCCACACCACTCCTCCTACACTTCCTCCTCATCCACACCCAACATCTGTGGTCAGGACTGATCCTCTGACACTAATCTTTCTGACATTTAAGGCTGCGTTTACACTGCAAGTCTTAATGCACAGATCCGATCTTTTGACCATATCCGATTTTTTGGCACGTCTGTTTACATTCACTTTAGACACGACTGGTATCCGATATCTGTGTTTACATTAATTCCCACCCAAAAGGATTGTCTGCAGTGATCGCTTTACTATGCACATGGTAGACCCTCGGGTTTTAAATGGCCATGCTTTCAAAATTATGTATATAATTCACGTCGAATGGCCATTATTATTTGCCAGCATGGACAACGGCTGTCATGGATGTTTTACAGCACAAAATCTGACTGAACGGATAAAGACCGGAAAATAACGGTAATTTTAACTTGTTAGACTATTTTATCTACAGCTCGTTAGAGGTAGAATTCTTTAGTGAAATAAGGTTGATATTTATTGAAATGAAGTCGAATTAAGGAGAGAGAGAGAGAGAGAGAGAGAGAGAGAGAGAGAACGAACTAACACATGCACCCACGTGCGAGCGAGCGATTGTGAAGCATTGCAAACAA
>NW_015506213.1:614256-647406 GCF_001515645.1 Sinocyclocheilus grahami | reverse complement strand
CATGCACCCACGTGCGAGCGAGCGATTGTGAAGCATTGCAAACAAGCTTGTCGGTTTAATTACAAAAACTGCTAAGTTATCACCTCATTGCTAAGAAATATATGTAGCTTTTAGCTGTTGTATTTTCAAAATTCACGGGGCGCGGGTTGAAAACCAGCTCCTGAATGTGCAATTTCTTACCTATAAAAAGTTTCCATCTCAATAAAATGCGAGCGCATACAGCACGCCGGCATTAAAACGCCATTAAAAATCTTTATGGGCAAACGTGTCGCCCTCGCATTGGGAGTTCTGTGGAGAATCGGGTATGTGTGTTTAGACATAGGTCGGATGTCCAGATATCAGATGTGTATCCGATTAAAATCCACATTTGGAAGTGGCTCAGATCGGATGCAAAAGAATCGGATCTCGTGCGGGTTTTTGTGTTTACACGTGTGTAACAAATTCCGATCTGTGTCAGTTGTGAGCGAAAGATCTGATTTTTTGTGCCAGTGTAAACGCAGCCTAACAGAGGACGGCTGAAGTTTGCGGGAATTAGCGCAGTAGATTATCATGGCGCTCAGCATTTTAAAGGGTTCCTATTATGCTTTTTCAACTTTAGTTAGTCTGTAATGTTGCTGTTTCAGCATAAAAAAGATCTGCAAAGTTACAAAGCTCAAAGTCCACTTCAAAAGGAGATCTTTTATTTAACAGAAATCACTTTTCAAAACTTTTTTCTCACAGACGAGATGGAAACTCGAATTACATGAAAGTCGCACAAAAAAACTAATAAAAAACTTTGCAATTTGACTTGGACCTATGATCCTTGACTTGGACTTGAAGACAGAGACTTGTCACACACAAGTCATTCTGGTATGGCATTCATGATAACGTTCTCTAACAGTAGATTTTTTATTCATTTCTTATTCATTCATTCCCTATTAAAATGTGGTGATTTCTTTTTCAGATTTCCCTTTTTTCTAGAAGGAATACTAGCTTGTCCAGGCTGGAAAGGATATTCGTCAAACCAAACCCTCTCACTGTTCCAAGGCCATCCAGGCCACTGGATAATCAGGATGACAAAACTTTATTAAGAACTGTAGTAGACAAAGCACACTTGCCTCCCAAAGGAAAATGCCAGTTACTTCACCTTCTAGAAAACAATTTTCAAGTCCTCTGATTTGGAAGAATGACGACACTCCAGCATTGTACTCTTCAACCTCTACCCATCAAACAGCACCCACACCGACTAACCCAAGAAAAACAAGATGTAGTACAAGACCAGATTAAAGAAATGTTGACGAATGCCCTCAAAGAACGTTCAAACTCTGATTGGGCCTCACCTGTTTTCCTGGTCCCAAAGAAAGGTGGCAGCTTTAGCTTCTGTGTGGACTACCAGACTATCCTCTGCAAAATTTCACAGAGATCTTGGAATCCCTCAGTGACGATGGAACCAGAGAGCAAGTCCAAGACTGCTTTCATCACTCCATCTGGTTTAAATTAATTAAAAGTCATGCCATTCAGGTTGAAAAATGCTCCAGCAGCATTTCAGAGATTGATGGAGACTGTTCTAGGTGAAGTACCAGGAATGTAAATTTCTGGGACATGTGGGAAACACAAAAGGCATCTCTGCTGACCCCAGCAAAGTAGAGGCCATCTGTTCCTTCCCGCCACCCAAGAACCTTAAGAAGTTCAGCAGTTTCTCGGGTTGGTAGGATGGTGCCATCAGTTTGTGCCCAGTTTCTTTCAGATACCACAGCCTATAAATGCCTTGAAGAAAAAGGGATGTACTTTTCAGTGGTCACCACAGTGTCAACAAGACATATCTCACCTCACCCCCCATCCTGGGTTATCCTGACCTCCAGCTTGTTGTCTACACTGATGCCGGTGACTCAGGACTGGGTGCAGTGTTGACAATGAAAAAAACAAGGTATGGAAGAAGTCATAGCTTATGGCAGCCGAACATTAATCAAAGCTGAAATGAATTATTCAGCTACTGTAAAAGACTGTCTTGCAGTAGTATGGGCATAAGAAAAATGGCAACTATTTTAAACTACAGCTCTTCACAGTAGTTACTGAGCTTCAGTGGGTGATGAAATCCACAGAAATCAAAAGAAGTCTAATCCACTGGGCTCTCCATCTGCAAAAATTTAACTTTAAGGTTGAGTAGAGAAAAGAAAAAAAATTCAGCCTCATCCTTCAAACATGTAGCTGTCACGAATCCTCTCCATGGACTTACGTTCGATCGCCACCAGAGGTCACCCTTCCGTTACATTGACTCTCACACTACACAAAATGTTGCATGTCATCCCGGACTACATATCCCATCATCCATTGCACTGATTGCACACAGCTGTAACCAATCACACACTCACTATATTACACCCTCTCAGATCCTTTTCAAACTGCCGAGTATTGTTTGCGTATATCGCTCTCCTAGTGGTAGCACATTACGGAGCCAGTTTCCTGCCCTAGTTTCTAGTCCTTAGTTCTAGTCAAAGTCTAGTCATAGTCTTGTCTTGCCTGCTTTCCCGTGTTAACTAATTATTGCCTGTTTATCTTGGATTAACCCTTTGCCTTTCTGTTTCGGACTGTGTTTGCACCTCGCCTGGACTACTGCTCGTGTTATTGGATTTCCCCTCTTGTCAAGCCCTCTGGATAACGTTCGCTGTCGACTGACTCACGCCCGGTTTGGATTACACTTTTGTCTTGCCCTCAATATACCTGTTTGTCTGTTTTTATGACCACGCCTTTAAATAAAAGCTTTGCAGATGGATCCGCACGTCTCACATCTCGTTCGCCCCGTAACAGAATACTTGGCCACACAAGGATCCAGCAGCTATTCCCGTGGACATTGGCCAGGTATGGACACTGCAAAACTATTATTAGCCTTAAAGCAGGGCACACGCCCGCTTGAAGGCTATATTCAAGACTATCTGGACATTGCGTGTTATTCTGATTTGCCAGACTGTGTACTGATAGACTTTTTCTGTGATGGAGTAAATGAACCCTTAAAGTCATGATTAACCCGTGAGGGTCCTCGTTCTTCTCTAAGCTATTTTTTGGATTTTGCTCTGCTGTGTGTCGATTCCGTGTTCATAGTGGGTGTTGCGGAGAAACATGACACCGAGTCCGCTTGTGTAATGGCGGCCGCACTAGAGCACTCTCACAAAAGGGTGGCGACAGTGGAGCCTGATCGCAAAATGTCGGACACAACAGTGCCCCGCTATGTCACAGCTGATCTTCATGAGTCAAGTCGAGTCACAGCTGTTCTTTATGAGTCAAGTCAAGTCACAATTGATCGTCATTAATCAAGTCAAATCACAGTTGATCGTCATAAGGCAAGTCAAGTCACAGCTGATCTTCATGAATCAAGTCAAGTCACAGCTGTTCTTCATGAGTCAAGTCAAGTCACAGTTGATCGTCATGAATCAAGTCAAATTACAGTTAATCGTTGTGACGAGTGGGGCGGGGCCGAGAGCCGTGGGAACGGAGCGAGGCCTGCTCCAGGCCTGGTCCTCTCTCATCTTTCACTGTCGTCACTCCTCCTTTGTATCCTTCCGGAGCTCCTCCGTGAGACTCGAGTCCGGTGAGTGATGCAGGTGTCGCTCATTATCAATTACTCCACCGGCCTCGCTCCGTTCCCACGGCTCTTGGCCCCGCTCCACTCGTCACAATCGTCATAAGGCAAGTCAAGTCACAGCAGATCTTCATGAATCAAGTCAAGTCACAGCTGTTCTTCATGAGTCAAGTCAAGTCACAGTTGATCGTCATGAATCAAGTCAAATCACAGTTGATCTTTATGAGTCCAGTCAAGTCACAGTTGATCTTCCAGAGTCAAGTCAAGTCACCATTGATCTTCCAGAGTCAAGTCAAGTCACCGTTGATCGTAATGAGGCAAGTCAATTCACCGTTGATCGTCATGAGGCAAATCAAGTCACCGTTGATCGTCATGAGGCAAATCAAGTCACAACTGATCTTCCTGAGTCAAGTCAAGTCAAAGCTGATCTTCATGAGTCAAGTCAAGTCACAGCTGATCTTCAGGAGTCAAGTCGAGTCACAGCAGATCTTCATGAGTCAAGTCAAGTCACAGCTTCCATTGCTGAGTCAAGTCAAGTCTCAGCTGATCTGCCAGAGTCTTGTCACATCACAGCTGATCTTCCAGAGTCTTGTCACTTCACAGCTGATCATCCAGAGTCACGTCACATCACAGCTGATCATCCAGAGTCACGTCACCTCACAGCTGATCATCCAGATTGACACATCACAGCTGATCATCCAGAGTCTTGTCACATCCTGTCTGTTGCACCCAGATTATCAAGGTCAGTCCTTCGGTATCCCAGTCTGGTATCCAGTGTGAGGGGGATGCACCGCTGGTGTCTACACGCGCAGCTGGTATCTCCAAACCAATCACTCTAGCCCTCCTGTTCCTGATCTGATACCCCTGTCTGAAGCACTTCCCTTGATGGGGATCGCTTTATTTTGTGTTTGGGCTGCATACACCAACCCCAGAACCTTCCGAGGTAGAGGCGCTCGCTTCAGCTCCTTGCGTGGTGATGGCGCCCATCGACGCACTCTCAGCCTGTCGTGTTGTGGTCGAAGAGACCGTTACTGACTTATCCCTGTTTCCTGATCTTACTGCTGTAGAACCTCCAGAGGTGGCGGCAACCGCTGCAGAACCTCCAGAGGTGTCAGTGGTATCCATTAATGAACTCTCTGCCTGCCCAGCCACGGCCAAGGAGGCCGTTTATGAGTTCTCAGTCTGTCCTGTCACGGTCAAAGGAACCGTTGCTGAACACTGTACCTGTCCTGTTAAGGAGAATGTTAATGAACTCTCCCTGTTTCCTGCTGGTATTGCTGTAGAACCTCCAGAGGTGGCGGCATCCACTGCAGAACCTCCAGAGGTGTCAGTAGAATCCACTTGTGAACTCTCGTCCTGTTCTGTTCCGGCCAAGGAGGCCGTCTGTGAACTCTCTGCCTGTCCTGTCACGGCTATGAAGGCCGTTGGTGAACTCTCTGCCTGTCCTGTCACGGCGGAGGCCGTCGGTGACCTCTCTGCCTGTCCTGTCACGGCTATGAAGGCCGTTGGTGAACTCTCTGCCTGTCCTGTCACGGCTATGAAGGCCGTTGGTGAACTCTCTGCCTGTCCTGTCATGGCCATGGAGGCCGTTTGTGAACTCTCTGCCCATCCTGTCACAACTATGGAGGCCGTCTGTGAACACTCTGCCTGTCCTGTCACAGCTATGGAGGCCGTTTGTGAACGCTCTGCTTGTCCTGTCACAGCTATGGAGGCCGGCTATGGAGGCCATCTGTGAACTCTCTGCCTGTCCTGTCACGGCTATTGAGGCCGTTTCCGAACCCTCAGTCTGTCTTGTTACGGCCAAGGAGGCCATCTGTGAACTATTGCTCTGTCCCAACCTAGCTGCAGAGACTGTCTATGAACTTTCGTCCAGTACCGACCCAGCCGAAAAAGCTGTCTCTGAACTCTCAGCCTTGTCTGTCATACCAGAGGATGCTGTCTGTGAACTTCCTGACTGTTCTGTAGCGGCTACAAGAGCCATTCAGGAACTCTCATCCCTGCCTATCATGGTCATAGAAACCTTAAATGAACTTTCTGTATGCCCTGTTAACCCTATTATTGCCAAAGAGACCTCTAGTGAACAGTATGTCTATCCCACTTTAGTCAATGAGTTTAATTTTGATCTATCTGTCTGTCCTGTCTCAACGAATGAGTCTGACTGTGAATTGTCTGCCAGTTCACTCATTCAAATGTCTGCCAGTCTAGTTTCAGTCGATGACCTTGAGTTTGAACTGTCTGCCTGTCTTGTTTTACCCAGGGTATCTGATTTTGAATCATCTATCTTGCCAATCCAAGTCTGTAAGCCTGTTTATGAACTGTCTTCCGGCCCAGTTTCAGTCAATGAGCCTGATGTCAAATCACCTGTCTGTTCAGATCCCACTGACAGTTCTGATGTCATACTATCTGCCTGCCCAGTATCAGTTTATGAATTGTTTGTTAGTCCATTTTCAGTCAATACATCCAGTTTTACACTTTTTTTACACAGTTTTTACAAGGTCTGCCTGCCTTAGTTCTGCTCTTGAATCTAACTGTGAACTGTCAACCCACTCAGTTTTTGCCCATGCCCCAAACTTTGAACTGTCTGTCTGTCCAGCCACTCTCAAGGAGACCTACACTGAACTTTTAGCACTGTCAGTCATGCCCAAAGAGACCGTTAATAAGCCCACTGTATTTCCTGCCTCAATCCTTGAGACCGTAAATGTACTGTCTGTCTCCTATGTTTCAGTTTTCCCTAGGCCCCAGTCCCTGCCATGGGTTCCTGATCACTCTGGTCCGCCGTGGTGGTCTGCCGACATGCTCTGGTGGGCCAATGTCCCGTCTGCTCCGCCCTGGTGGGTTCCTGCTCTGCCTGCTCTGCCATGGAGGTCTTCTGTTCCACCCTGGTGGGCTTCTGCTCTGCCTGCTCTGCCCCAGTGGGCCTCTGTCCCGTCTGCTCTGTCATGGAGGTCTTCTGCTCTGTCGGCTCCGGCCTGGTGGTCTTCTGCTCCTCCGTGGGGGTCTTCTGCTCCGTCTGTGGTATCTCCTTCGTCGAATCCGCTGCCTCTGCTCACTCAGCCCCCCGTCCGTTCCTCACTTTATCCCCCAGCTTCTGCTCACTCTAGGCCGCCTTGTGTAACGCTGTGTTTCGTTGTGAAAGCGAAACTACTTTGTTTGGCCTTCAAAAAATGAACACGACTAGAAATCAGTGGTTAAGTTGTATTTACAACACTGTTCCAGAACAGTTCAACCCAAATATTCAGATGTGTGCAGCACATTTTATGGAGGACTGTCTCCTGATCCTGGGAGAGTAGACTACAATGCCGGCTGTTCTGACTCAAAGACTGTAAGTAAGTTTTTTATATTTAAAGAGTTTTTATATTTTATATATTTAAAGCAAGTTTTTTTGGGCAGTGTAGAGTAGGGCTTGTTGTTTGTCATTTCTCCGATCACAAATGCAGACATGGTTTTATGTTTACGCGGCGCGATGCGGCGCGATGCAACGCAACGTTTAAAAAGACAGTATAAGTTATTATAATCAGTAATTATGTCCCCACTGGATGCAACAAATGCCTGGTTTATAATGGGTTTTAATGTTTTTGTCTCGTCGCGCCGGGACAGGGCATCACAGTATGGTGAGGGGCGTAACATTTCCGTCTCACGCTTGAGGTATTCGGCCAATCACAACGCACTGGATAGCTGGCCAATCACAGCACACCTCGCCTTTTCAGAGCGATGAGCTTTGTAAAAATCTACGCGTTTCAGAAAGGCGGGGCATAGAGGAGAAACAATAATGTACAGTATGTGGAACATAATGTGTTTTTTGAACCTTAAACCGCATAAACATTTCATTACACCAAATACACAACATAATGTTCTTTTTAGCAGCATCATATGACCCCTTTAAATAAATTACTTATACAAAATATTATGGAATTACTAATTTCATTGAATTATAAGTGCTTTTCAAAGAATCACAATTTAATAATAAATTAAATTCAGATGAATTAGTGCAAATTTTCAACTAGCTTGCAAACATTTCAATAAGGAAAGCTCTTGGAATAAATTTAACAGCTTATCACGAGGATGCCGTGAGGAACAAAAGATCATCAGATGCTGCACAATGCTGTGATTTCAACCAAGACATAGATGAAAGAGGACAGAAAAGGGAATTGATCTGAGATATTATGATAGATGAGCCTTTAAACTGATCAGTTTTAGTGTGTTTTAAAGGTAGGGTTGGTGATTTCAGAAAGGGTAGCAATAGCATGTGTAAGAAAACTAAATGGGTTTACTCCACAAGATGGCACCATGTTCCCGGGGAACTCTAGATCGGCCAGTAATCAGGAGAATTGTTGAATTACATTGTTGGCATATGTTTTGCCTTATTTAAGCTCTGTTTTACCCTGTGCTTTTGTTCAGTACTGACCCATTCCTATGTAGTTTCTGAGTGATTCTAAGGAAACAAGATTTTTACTTCTGTTGGATGTCTCATTTGTCTTGATTTTTTCAATAAGATTTTTTGAGTTACATTTTGTTAAACCATCTTGTGATCAATCCTGTCAATAATGCGAGTTGTGCAGCCTCATTTATGAAATGCATTGTATGATCAAATGGAACTATGGATTTTATTCCATGTAAAATATGAGAAACAAATCAGGATTTATAAAGCCAGAAACTGATGTAAAAAAAATGATTATGCATATGTCAACTATTGAGTATGCGCACAAACATTTTGGTACTCATATACCAATAATTCAATTAATGCAACATTGTTTATGAAAATGTAATAGATAAATAAGCGATCACAATATGCATTAATGTGCACAAATAAGCAACATCTGAACAGCTTAATATTTATTAATAATTTCCTAAAAATAATATTAAAGCACTCACTCTCTCACTCACTCACACACACACATCGTACAGAAATCAGGCCATGCTGCACATACATTTTCAGAGAAAGCTCTTGTATTTCTTTGCTTGAAACATACAGAGAGTATGTGGGTGCCTGCAGGTGGATCAGATACCGGCCAAGATAAATGTTTGTCATGAAACTTCAGTGCATTAAACATGGTAATTTGAATGAACTGATGTTATTGAATCTGTTCAGACACTGTCACTGCGACAGGTGTTTATGGAGAGAGGTTAATCTCAAGCTTGAAATCTGTTTATTTTCACCTACTATTAGAGGGTGCCAAGGTATCTGAGACCTTTTTGGTATTCTCTATGTAATTACAAGATTCCTTTTTCACACTGAAGACAAATACGTGGATCCCAAAATATATTTTAATCTCAACAGTTTTCTGCAAAACATTGTGGATTATTTGCAGAATGTGAAAGGGTGCCAATATCTGTCATGTCTTCATCAGACTCCGCATCCACTCCTGCTCTCCACTCTCTCTCTATTACCAATCAGTCACGGACACTATATATACTGACCAAAACTAGAATGTTTAAAGCTCTATATGAAAAAGCATGACTGGCAGTCCAGCAGTCTGTAGCTGTGTACAGTGACATGAAGAAGCAGCATGAGAAGGAACTTCTGCTTATGCTGTTTTCTGCTGGAACCGCAGAACTGAAGCTCCTTCTCTCCTCTTGTGCTTAGCTGTCTGAATATGATCTCCAATGTCCGTTTTACCTCCGTGGCCAACAAAAAACTACAGTTAGTTACTGCAAAACACTTGACTTGCATTTTCAAATCATTCCTGCAGGAATGCACATGTAGACACCTGTAGTAGTTGTAGTCAGTATTCCAGTAACATTTAAAACACAAGAGAAGCTGCGTATTATTTGTGTCCCTGCAGCACAAAAGCAGTGTTGAGTCGCTGGGGGATATTTGTAGCAATAGCCAACAATACATTGTATGGGTCAAAATTGTACATTTCTCTTTTATGCCAAAAATCATTAGGATATTAAGTAAAGATCATGTTCCATGAAGATATTTTGTCAATTTCCTACCGTAAATATATCAAAACTTAATGTTTGATTAGTAATATGCATTGCTAAGAACTTCATTTGAACAACTTTAAAGATGATTTTCTCAATATTTAGACTTTTTTTGCGCCCTCAGATTACAGATTTTAAAAACTGAATGTTTGATTAGTAATATGCATTGCTAAGAACTTCATTTGAACAACTTTAAAGATGATTTTCTCAATATTTAGACTTTTTTTGCGCCCTCAGATTCCAGATTTTAAAATATTGTCCTATCCTAAAAAACCATACATCAATGGAAAGCACGTATGTAGGTCTAGCACTGTAAAGATGAATGGAAAAAAAAACATAACCAAGATGCAGTTAATTGAAACATTTGAGCTGTTCATGCCTCTCTCAAAAAAACTTTAATGAACACACCAAAGAGAGCTATGTTGGTGTTAAAAACTACTCTCAGGATTTACATTAAGGTAAATATTTCAAATGCAAAGTGAAAAGGTAGTGCTGAAAATGTGTGGACTTATTTACAGTTTTTCTCGATTGCTTAAACACATTTCTTGAAACTATGCCTTGTATTCTCAAAACAGTAAACACAAATCCATAACGTCTCCCCAACTCCCCAAACATCCTATTTTCAGGTCAAAATTAAGCTCTACACTCAAAACCATTCACTCTTGCTGAAAAACCAGACTTTTCCCTCAGACATCACACACAAGCTTTCAAAAACACACACACACACACACACTATAACATAGTATTACACACTGGTGCAATAAATTCAAAACAATATATCCAAAACTGGTAAGTTGTGTTGCTTGTGGTTCTCCCCCTCAAAACATTTTTCACATGAACACAAAAGACACAACCAATGTATACAAAAAAAATTATTCCGCCTCTTTGTTCTGGGTCAGGCAAGATAATCTCGTCCACATCACAGGCTATATTGGCCCTAGCCAGGCAGCGAGGGTAAAATCCTCTTGCATGCCTGATCCGCCCCTGGCATGCATCTACTGATATGTCTAGGCAGGCTTCTTCCATGGCCTGGAGGCACAGAGCATGGATATAAGGTTCTCAGTCATACACTTTCCACCGCCATACCGAAAAAAACTCCTCTATCGGGTTTAGAAAGGGAGAGTATGCAGGCAGAAAGTTGTTAGAAAACCTCGGGTTATTGGTAAACCAGTCACGAACCAGAGCAGCGCGATGGAAGCTGACATTATCCCAAACAACAATGTAACGAGGCTGCTCTGGCTGTGCTGGTTCCCTGAGGTCCAGCTGGAACATATGCTCTCTTAGACCGTCAAGGAAAGCAAGAAGGAGCATAGTGTTATAGGGTCCTAGAATGGCATGACGGTGGAGTACCCCTCGTTGGCTGATGGCTGCACACATAATGACATTCCCTCCGCGCTGACCAGGGACATTTACAATAGCCCGATGGCCAAATATGTTCCTCCCCCTTCTCCTTCTTTTGGTCAGGTTGAAACCAGCCTCATCCACAAAGATAATTTCATGGGGAACTGGCCGGCCTTCAATCTCAAAGATTCTCTGCAAAACACATGAAGCACAGTAGAGTAAATCACTGCCCTGAAGCACAGTTCAAGAGGGCACAAATGGCAGCATAAACTGCTATACTGTGATGGTACACAATACTTCATACGATATCAAAACTCGTACCTGAACATATTCCACTCGTTGGTCTTTCACTCTGTCAGAGTTTCGTTCGAAAGGGACGCGGTACGCCGGTTTCATCTGGAACCGGTGCTTTCGGAGGATACTGTTTACCCCTCGCCTGGACCATCGCCTGTGTTTCGGATTTACCCTTTGGATTACCGTTTGGACATTGTTCGCTGGAGATCGACCACGCCCGTTCACTGGACTACTCTTGTGTCTTGCCCTCAATATACCAGTTTGCCATTGTCTGACCCTCGCCTGTTTTGACCACGTCTTTAATAAAAGCTTTGCAAATGGATACGAACGGCTCTCGCCCCGTAACATTTACAGTGCTTCATATAATTCAAAAAAGAGAGGAGTTGCTATACTAATCAACAAACATATATCAATTTCAAACAACACAGAAATATCAGATCCAGAGGGACCTTATATTATCATAAATGCATCTATAAACAATACAGAAATGACTGTTGCTAACATTTATGGGCCAAACACCGACAACGATTAAATATTCCACAAAGTTTTCTCAATAGTATCCACATTCCCACAGTCTAAAATCATTATTGGAGGGGAATTGAATACAGTCCTTAATCCCTCATTAGATTGTGTCTGCCTCCCGAACAATGTTAGGTAGATTATTCCAGAGTTTGGGCGCTAAATGGGAAAATGATCTGCCACCCGCAGTTGATTTTGATATTCTAGGTATTCTAAGTACGATCTGAACCATGCTAGTGCACTTCCACTAATGCCAACAAAGTTTTCTAGTCCATTCAAAAGAATGTTGTGGTCAATAGTGTTGAACGCAGCACTAAGATCCAGTAGCACTAATAGAGAGATACAACCACGATCAGATGATAAGAGCAGGTCATTTGTAACTCTAATGAGAGCAGTCTCAGTACTATGATACGGTCTAAATCCTGACTGGAAATCCTCACAGATACCATTTTTCTCTAAGAAGGAATATAATTGTGAGGATAGTACCTTTTCTATTATCTTGGACAGAAAAGGGAGATTCGAGATCGTTCTGTAATTAACTAAATCTCTAGGATTAAGTTATGTTTTTTTTGAAGAGAGGCTTAATAACAGCCAGTTTTAAGGTTTTGCGGACATATCCTAATGACAATAACAAATTAATAATAGTCAGAAGAGGATCTATGACTTCTGGAAGCACCTCTTTTAGGAGCTTAGATGGAATAGGGTCTAACATACATGTTGTTGGTTTAGATGATTTAACAATTTTATACAACTCTTCCTCTCCTATAGTAGAAACTCCTCAGGGGATCTATAGTGCAGTATCTGTATCTGATGCGATACTGTAGCTGACGGCTGCATGCTTACAATTTTATCTCTTATAGTATCAATCTTGGAAGTAAAGTAGTTCATAAAGTCATTACTGCTGTGCTGTTGGGAAATGTCAACACTTGTTGATGCTTTATTTTTCGTAATTTTAGCCACTGTATTGAATAAATACCTCGGGTTATGTTTGTTTTCTTCTAAAAGAGACAAAAAGTTATAAGATATAGCATATTTAATGCTTTTCTGTAGGATAGGTTACTTTCCCGCCAAGCAATATGAAATACCTCTAGTTATGTTTTCCTCCAGCTGCACTCCATTTTCCGGGCTGCTCTCTTCAGGGTGCGAGTGTGCTCATTATTGATGTCCTGCTGAACCTCTGTTGATCCTCCATGAAATGTACTTCCGACACCGAGGTAGATTCCACCTTTTGAAGTTCATCTGTGATCATTTTTTTCATTCTTTGGTCAGTTTGTCTAATTCGGACTCCTCTAGTTGTTTAGCAGTGGTCAACACAGGAAAATGCTGACTCTTATTATCCGCCACTTTTGTAGCACATTAAGCAATTTGACTCTTGTGGTGGGAAGAACTGAACTGAATGAACATCCTGGGTGAGATCATTCAGTTTTTTTTCTTCTTGAAGTCAAATAAAATATCCCAGTTCCCTTGTACCTGAGCAGTAAACTGTTGGATTTCTCCTTCCAGGAGTTGGTGAAATGCTGGGCAGGCCATGATGTACAAGTGAGGAAAGACTTTCATGTTCAGATGAAGTGCAAAGTTGCATGTTAGCCGCTCGTGGTGCCCACAGGTTTCCACAGGAATGCTGCCAGCCAGAGCAGGAGAGGATATTAGCATATGGGGCCCAGAATGCACAAGGCTGAATGGAGTGGGGATATTATAGAATGTGGGAACACAAGGTGGAGGTTCTGGAGGCATCAGAGGTTGCTGGTGGCCATACTGGAGTTGAGATGTCTGGAGGAGCCTCAGGTTCCACAAAAGTTAATTGAGGAAGAGGGGTAGCCACTATGTTTGCTGTGTTTGTATGTTTGCAAGAATGTTGGGTGTGAAGAAAAAAAAATCAGTAATTGAGATGAATATATGATTCTGTGCATGTCACTATTTTGGCCACAAAAGATTTTAACAAAACGGCAAAATACAACTTTTCACAGATGGTAAATCAATGCTTTACCCTTTCCAGTGCAGAAAAGGCACCTGTTTTTCACGCCGGGCTATGGCAATTGATGATAAAGTAAGCCTTAACCATTAAGTGGAAAAACATAAATGTAAAATAATAGCCAATATTTGAATTTGATTAATTCCAGTTCTGATTCCGATTCTGCTCATCGATTCCGATTCTTATCGATTCCCAGTTTTGATTCCAATGTGGTTAAAGTTAAACATTTAGTTATGAAACATATTTATTCTGGTGAACAAAAAAAACTGGACTCGATTTAGAACTGTTTGTGTGCAAAATAGAGCTGCATGATTCTGGATAAATTTAGACTTTTTTTTTGTTTTTTTATAAATGGAGTTTGTAGTTCTCTCACAATTCTGGAGAAAAAACTTTAGAGAAGTAAACAAAATCTCATGGAATTTATGCATGGAATGATTCAATGACTCTCTCAAGATTTACTCGTTTCATTACTGGATGAATCAGTGTTTTTGAATGAATCTCATGAATGAATGATTCAATGACTCTCTCAAGATTTACTCGTTTCATTACTGGATGAATCAGTGTTTTTGAATGAATCTCATGAATGAATGATTCAATGACTCTCTCAAGATTTACTCGTTTCATTACTGGATGAATCAGTGTTTTTGAATGAATCTCATGAATGAATGATTCAATGACTCTCTCAAGATTTACTCGTTTCATTACTGGATGAATCAGTGTTTTTGAATGAATCTCATGAATGAATGATTCAATGACTCTCTCAAGATTTACTCGTTTCATTACTGGATGAATCAGTGTTTTTGAATGAATCTCATGAATGAATGATTCAATGACTCTCTCAAGATTTACTCGTTTCATTACTGGATGAATCAGTGTTTTTGAATGAATCTCATGAATGAATGATTCAATGACTCTCTCAAGATTTACTCGTTTCATTACTGGATGAATCAGTGTTTTTGAATGAATCTCATGAATGAATGATTCAATGACTCTCTCAAGATTTACTCGTTTCATTACTGGATGAATCAGTGTTTTTGAATGAATCTCTTGAATGAATGATTCAAAGACAAATAATTTTTTTAACAGCCCCTTTGCATCAGCTAAAAATAAAAGATGCGCACACAGGAATCGATAGGCAGAATTTAAATTTTACAACAAGTGTCCAATTCTGGAATTGGAATAGATTTTCGATTCCCAACCCTAACTGGAGTGTTCCCCAAATATGTTTTGCCAGTATCCTATTATTACAGCTTTGCTCCTGCTTTCATTTGAGAGTGCTTGGCATCCTCTAGCACTCCGCAGGACCAGGCCTGGATACAAACAGCTGATGAAATGCAGAGAATTAAACATGTAAGGAGTATCTCATGCATGTTTTTAGGCAAGAAAAATGTTCAAGATATTTTGAGAGTAGCTTTGTGATCATAAAAATATTGATGCCTTTCTAATCGGTATAGACTACTAACGCCAAAAGTTTTTCTTAAAGCAGTGGTTACCAGTAGTTACACTGCTAGTGCTATGGGTGCTCTTAGAGTCTGTATAGAGACGCTGAAAATGCTAAAATGTAACATTTATATACATTAAAAACACAAACTTCTCTATATATTTTAATGGTTTTTAATGAAATGAATGAATTTTGAGCTTGAGTTACACCTTTCAAGTACACTGGACCTTGCTTGTTTCCACCGTTAATTACTTCACTCTGCCCATAACAATCAGCGTGAACACTTGATATTTGGCAATATTTTGACTTGACTGCACAGACACTATTGTATAAAACACAATATATGGTACACATGAAGAACACTTTTCTTTCTAATGATTACAAATGATCCTTTATTTGGTAATTTCATCAAACATCTGTGCACACTTCATGAAATGACATAGTAAAACATGAGCATATATATATATATGAGTATATGTATAGTATGTGAGTGTCCCCATAATGCATAACAATAATTCAGTAAGTAAAGATTTTAACATGTTGCAGAAACAAACAGACAGACAGACGGATGTACAAACACTGCATTCACTGTGTCAATAAACTGATCATGCAAAGAGATTTGGGCACACAAACATGGAGGTCAACATGTCTGACACAAGTCCATCGCCTCTGACCTGTGTAATTCACTGGTGCTACAGACACGTCTGATGACTATCATCTCTCAGCGCCACAGCTGTTGGAGTTTATATAAAGTAACGTGAGATCACCGACTAATCTGTGTTTGGCAGACCTACAGGTACATAAAAAAATATTAATTAAACAATATACAAAATTGTATTCATCCATGTCTTTCTTTTCTGTGTTTAGCCACAGTAAAACTCTGTTTCCCGCTCTACGATCACAGAGACGACTTCATTTCTTGATGACTTCTTCTTTGAGCTTCTCTGCCAGATGTTTTCTTTTCTGCAATTTCTTCTTCTCTTCAACAGATATTTCCTTGAAAAGAAATGATTATTAAAATGATTATTTCCAGCTGCCATTAATTGCAAAATCATGTTAGGTGAGATTAATTGCTAACATTAAAATTTAAACGTAAACATGAATAAGGAATCAACAATTAGAAAAAAACCCTGCAATTTATCAGACAAATTACAACACATTCAACTGTCCCAAAAAGACTCATGGAACACTAAACTAAATTTCCTGAGATGTTTTCAGTTCATGTTAATTGTAGGAGAAAACTGGTTCATTTTGCTCTTTTCATCAGCTGACACTACAACGAGACTGCAGAAAAGCAGAAATCCCAACACCAACATGGTAGCGTATTATTGGTGCTTTTCAAATCACTGTATCAAAAGTGTTTCATAAGACCAGTCAAAATGAGGCAGTGAGGGGAAAAACAGCATATTCTTGTTCCCAGCACCAATTCAGAACCATTTAATGATGTTCAAGTGAAAAATCTAGATATTATCTTCCCATGTGCAGAAACCTCTGCGGGTTTGACATTCCAACTGCGTGTTGTAGCATGAAAGCACATTAATATAATGTGCGAATCTCTCCGCTCACACGTGGATTTCCTTTGCTCTCGCACAAAACCAGACGCACTTAAAGCATGTCTCTCCTCTCAACTGTGTAATTTCCTTCCAGTTTAAGTCATAATAATCAAATATTAGAAATGAATCGGGTGCGTGGATGATTTGGACAGAGGTTATATATGTGGCCCTGCAGCACAGAAGCAGTGTCGCTGGGGGATATTTGTAGCAATAGCCAACAATACATTGTATGGGTCAAAATGATCCAATTTTCTTTTATGCCAAAAATCATTAGGATATTAAGTAAAGATCATGTTCCATGAAGATATTTTGTAAATGTCCTACTGTAAATATATCAAAATTTAATGTTGGATTAGTAATATGCATTGCTAAGAACTTCATTTGGACATCTTTAAAGATGATTTTCTCAATAATTAGATTTTTGCTACTTAATCATTTGCTACTCGTTAACGCGCTCCCTTTAAATAACATGACGCTGTGCCCTCTATGACGATGCTCCCATTAAGCGCTGTTGGAAGTGAATGAATTGATTTAGCATTTCGACACCTCCGTAAGGATGCATTTAACTCGACAAAGCGGTCTAATAAAGGATGTATTGATCTCGTGAATTAGCGAATTTTACTATACAAATATATTTTAAATTGGATGTTAAAATTTATATGGGAATATTACATGACACGCTGATCCTTTAACAATGCATTGGCGCAAAAAACACACACCTTTTGGACAAATGTGCCACAAAACTGCCACAAATACTGCCTAAACAAAATACTGATTGTGTGCACTTTATTTACTGTACCAATATTTTAAATTGGCCTTTGAACTTAGCTTTATTGCATGGCAAAAAAAAGTGTTACCTTGCCAAAGCGCACTGATCTAATGGCGTTGTTGCGCGCTCCAAATGCAAACTTTGCATGCAACACTCAGGCAGAGATTGACAGCACTCTGATCTAGTGGCATACAGGCCTCGTCAGATTGACAGTACTCTAGCCCAATAATGTTGGGTGATCCAGTGGGGGCGGCAGTCATATTTCAGGGTGACCGTGCCACCCTTTATCACAACCCTGCTGAAAGTGCCAGTACGTGCGCTCATTGGTGCCCCTTCAGCTGGTGGCACCCGCCTAGCTCGCCTACGCCTAGAAACGGCCCTACTCTCACACACACTCTCACACACACACACACACACACACACACACGCACACACATTCACACTCATCAACAGATGTGCTTCAGGTGTGAGTTTGTGAGGTGTCAGATGTGATCACACACACACACACTCACGCACACACTAACACACTCACATGACGGTGTGGCTGCAGCTGAACTCCTGACGGCTGCAGACTCAGACTCCTTTAGCTTCAGCTCTTTAGCGTCTGTCGTGCCGTTGGTCTGTGGAGAGCAGAAAGACACGAGCCATCAGGAGCAGCACAGATCTGCAGGACTTCAGAACATGGTCCTGCTTGCTCCTGCTGCTGAAGGGTCAGATTACACCCTGCTGTTGTTCACCCTCCTTCTTTTCCAGAACACAAAACCAGAAAGGTAAATATGTCCAGTTTGTGTTTGATTGTATAATGACAGTGAATAGTGACCTTCTCTTCAAGCTTTAAAACAAGATGCAACTTCAGTAAAGCTGAAAGTTCTCACCATTCACTGCCATTAAAAGGGTCAGGAACATTTTGTGACTGCACCAGTAAAACCACATACGGACGTGAGCAAAACACATGAAGTGGACAAGCCATCAGTCCTGAATGTGTCCTCCTGGACACTTTAATCTCCCTCATCTATCTAGACACAACATGAGGAAGTGCACTACGATAAAAGACTCAACCTTCACTGAATGACACCAAAACACACACATTACGATCAAACGTTCAGATGATGATCATTTCACTGTGAATCAGACAGTCACCCTCATCTTCTCTAGCAGCAACATTACTGTCATCAAAACATCAATAAAGCACTTGTGCAAGGGTGATTGAAACGGAGATGGTCAGAACAAGCTAGTACGGTCTAAACACCTCACAGCGGCTCTACATATAGATTAGAGGTGGGGGATTTCATGGTTATGATCTGTATCACCACACAAGTTTATTATTTGCATGCATTTATAAGTCATGTCAATTCAAACTTTCAGGTGATTTTCCTCGCACACTGTCTAAAGATGCACGTCACATAGCACAATAAAAACATACAAAATTATTTATTTACATATTTATAAACACTGTCTGAATAACTTTTGAATCTTTAAAAAGAACCAATTTATATTTAATTCATACAGTAAAGACTATGCTGTGTTTTATTTTACATTTGATTATTCGATTTCTGTATACTACTGATACTACCAAACTCAAAATTGACAGGACTCTTTATTATATTATATAAATACAACAAAACAATAATTTCCTTTGTTCTTATTGACAGTGCTCGGGAAAACCTGCTCGTTATACAAGCAGCACGTATGATGCCAGCGCAGGTCATGATTGGAAATTACTTGAGAACCTCCTGAAGAATCTTCATTTCCCGCTGCTCGAGTTCACTCACGACGTCCACGCCGTCTGTCAGACACTCGGGCAGCCCTCCTGTAACACAGAGACACACACACACAGACAGAGACACACACACACAGACAGAGACAGAAACACACACACACACACACAGACAGAGACACACATACACACACACACACACACAGACAGAGAGACACACCCAGACAGACAGACAGACAGACACAGACGCACACACACACAGAGACACGCACACACACACACACACACAGAGAGACACACACACACACACAGACACACACACACACACACACACAGAGACACAGACACACACACACACACACACACAGAGACACAGACACACACACACACACACACACAGAGACACAGACACACACACACACACACACACAGAGACACAGACACACACACACACACACACACAGAGACACAGACACACACACACACACACACACAGAGACACAGACACACACACACACACACACACAGAGACACAGACACACACACACACACACACACAGAGACACACACACACACACACACACACACAGACACAGAGAGAGAGATAGTGTAAGACAGCCACAGCTCTGCAGACCCACACATTCTGCTTCACTCACAATAAAATCTATGTGAAGGTGCAGGTCAGCATTAATGAAACATTTTAATAATAATAGTAATAATTAATAGTAATGATTGAATTTACAAACAAATTAGACACTGACTGACAGATTCTTGTGGAAGCCGTGGGATAAAAAATAATTTTTTTATTTCACAACTCAAAATTTTGAGACAAATTCAGAATCCTGACTTTTTTCTTGCAATTCTGAGTTTACATCTCGCAATTCTGGCTCAGAATTCAAGTCAAAATATCAGAATTTAAACAAAAAAGGCTATTTATTTATTTATTTTATCCCATGGCAGAACAGGCTTCCATATTTACTCCATCATCTCCTGAAAAATGGGAGCTGGTTTTATGTGAGAGCCATGTCAAATATAATACATGTAATGAAGTAATCACACGTGCAACTCTAGACGTGTTGAGTACCGTTTCTCTCTTTGATGACATGCAGAGCCTGCAGCTGAAGCTCCATGTTCTTCTGGACCATCAGAGAGCGAAACATCTGAAAATCATCTGTAGCGACAACTGGCTGGAAAACAGCCTGATCGAACAAGAAAACACAGTCAGCCATCGCATCACATGACCCTTACACGCAGAACCAAACCCACACACACACACACATGGATGGAGGAAAAGCATTAGGATCTCATTGTCAGTACAGGGTGCATTATTATTACAGTCAGCTAAACTCTGACAGAGAGATCCAGTGATCAGATGACAACCGTGTGAAGCTCCCACTGAAAATCAACCGTATCAATAACATTGTTTCTCGTCACAACACAAGAATCAATATAAACTACAAATAAAACGCTCTATTTGAGCTGAAAAGTAAGAGAATGTAAGAGGAATAATTGCAATCGAGACGTGTTTGAAATGAAGCATGTTTAACGCTCAACAGAGGAAAGACCAATTGAAACATCATTAAATAGGTTCATTCTCAGTTTATCATTTTGGATGGAAGGTGTAACAGTAAAGAGGAAAGTGGTGAAATAACGCAGTGCAAAGTGAATGTGACTAAAAACATTGATGTGGATCGACTGTCTTAAAGCAAAAGTGTGGATGCTGGTTGAACACTTCAAGCAAATCACTTTTTTTTACTGAAGTAAATAATTCAGTAAAAAACTAGTAGCTGCAGCATCCCTGTATGTGTGATCCACAGAGCTCAGATCCTACGTTTGTCGCTGGCTGTGTGAACACAGTAACTCTTGTTTACTGTGAATATCTGCATTTGGCATGACAGGGCCTCAGCGCTGCGTCTTCAGCCGATCAGGGCCGGTAGTTTCCAGGTCAATCTCACAGGTCAACCTCACTAACCCAGTTAACTAATCTCCGTCGACTGCCTTAACCTGCATGTGTCACAGCGACTCAAGCTTCTTCTCAGTCCAGAAGCTGCAGGATCAGGCCGGGACGCTTCCAAACCAAACACCACAACTGAAGTATTGTGTGCAGCTGAACACGTCCTGAACAGAACCCTAAACCAATAGTATGATCCTGCACAACCGGAGACTGCAGCTTCACGACCGCATTTCTAGGACAGCACCATCTAGCCAGCTCTATTCCAACAGAGGAGACCTGATTTAAACAGATGCAAAGACTAGATCCATGCAAACTATTCTTTTTTCATCTTTCCATCTTATTTTTAATGCAAGAGCTGGCTTGAACTTGAGTGTTTGAGGGGGTGTCAGCCATCTCCATTTAGCCTATTTAGCTGTGCAAAACAGTTGCTGCTGGATGTTGTAAACTGGTATTTATTTTACATTTATTAATGCACTTACACACACTAACATGTAGCGCAATTGTTTCACCATTTACTGCACTTTGTAATGCGTGTCACACATCAGACGTGAAGCGCTGCGGCAAAAGCCTGGAGTACACTAACGCCAATTTACAGTCTGGAGAAGTCGACGCTAGTTGCCAAAGCCAGTCAGAGCCAGTCTGCAGATTTGAGTCGACAGATTCCATAGAAATTCACATAGTGTATGATTCCACCCAGTCAAAGGAGATCAAACGTTTGATATTTTCAGCCGATTTTAGAACACATAGGGCGAATTCCAAACAGCTTTTTTGCACTTTGGGAAGGGGACGTTCCAAACGAAGAGGTCCGTTAGCGAAGGGAGCATGCGATGGTCACTTCACGGATGTGATTTCCATTAGTGATCATGTGATCTTCGGTTAGGAGATCTTGCGATGCTTTTTAAAGCAAAGTTGGGGTTGATTTCGAGTTCACATACAAACGTAAATAGAATAGGCTAATTAAATTTGTCTATTTTAATGCAAGACAAAATATTTTTCGTCAGTGATAGAAATATGATTCAAGACGGCAGTGTAAGCAAGTTCAGTTTGAAAAAGTTTAATAGTAAATAAGACACAATTAGACAATATTTGAATAAAATAATAATGATAAGAAGAAATATTTAGGCTATTTGCAACAACTGGCGGAGTGCTGAATGCTGAAGAAGGTAACATTCTTCTTCAACAACGCTTCTATGAGACAGTAATGCCCTGCACCCTTCATAGAACACACTTCAAGGGCTCTGCCCTTCGGAGGGAGTAGGGCATAGGGATGCTCACTTCTGTTTGGAATTCGCCCATATTGTTTTCATTTGTCATGCATCTCCTAGCAACAAGCAGCAGGGGCCCGTTCTTCGTACGCGGCTGACTCCGTTAGCTGGATGTGATTGTTGATGGTTTGGCCTGATCTCGGATTGTTTGGTTCCTCGAAGCTGATCCCGGAGTTGCTGTCATAGCAACAGCTCCGTAAACTTAAACCTGCTCTGGAGCAGCTTATTTCACCTCAACAGAACTAGATCGCGTCTTTTTAAGCAGAACTGATCCTTAAAATCTGTCCCAGACTTTATTACAAGACTATCCTACTGATGCAGGGACAGTCATTACAATAATAATCATTTACAATTAATATATGAATGCTGTGTAGACTATAATACCATAGACACGGTCAGCTTTCCTCACTGAAATAAATATAAATAATAAATATTTCAAGAGGGTTACCAACGGGTGTGTTTAGGGTTAGGAGTTGGCCAGGACAATAATAAAAGTGTATAGGCTACAATTAAACAACTACATATTTCCTTAAAAAAATAATCATATACAGAACTGAATAGCAAGTGCTATCAAATAGTATGAGCCGCTAATACACGCATATCCCTGATAGCACACGTCTATTTGACGTCTGCATTTACATCTGGAAGATGCATTTTTTAGAGTGTTTGCTCATCTGCATTACCTCTATAGGATGCTTTCTGTCAGATGTCAAAAAGACGTTTATTAGATGTCTTTAAGATGTTCATGAATGCATGTAAAACTGACGTCTGTCAGATGCTTGTACACAGCAGATGCTTTCCGGTTTAAGCGATCTTTAAAAACATCTTGCAGACGTATGTGTGCTATCTGGGTACAAAACATAATAATAAAATGAACTATAGGGTCGAAGAAATGCGTTTCTGAAACGGCAGCCTCCAGGAAAACTCTTCTCCCCTGAACACAGAGCAAAGCCCAGCGCAAGCTCCATCAGATCAGCACAATAAACAATGGAAGAGCGCGTCTGAACCCCGCTACAGCGCTCAGTGATCAGTCCAGCGCACAGGGCTGTGGTTGCACGAGACGCTACCCTCGGCCTCTTACCTGTAGAGTCTTAGTCTTGCTGAAAGAGGAGCAGGCGTGCAGAAACTGCTGCTCACTGATGCCCACCTCCTGCATGTGGTTCTGCAGCAGCCGCTCCACCTCCAATCAATCACAACAGATCAGATCAGATCAGAACAGTGCACTCATTCACTCACTCACCAGAAGCCATTCAGAGCGGCTCTCACCAGCTGCTTGTACTGCTGATGGATGTCCGTGTACGTCAGCTTATTCTCATCCTCATCATCAAACACTGAAACCACACCAAACACACCAACACATCAACAATATTACGGCAAGCCGCTTTAGCTTACAATATTCCCAGTGTTACTCGTAGTAGTTGCATGCTTAAAATCCAAATAGAGAGCTCTCTAATCACATTTTTTTACTAGTAACTAAAAGCTCTCCGATTTAATTCTTACTAGTAAAAATGCAATGTTTATCATTAAAAAACACATTAAAGATATGTTTAATTGCAGAGCTCTGTAATTGAATTAGAGAGCTCTCTAAATGGCATTCTTACCAGTAAAAATGCAATTACTAATATTTTAAGATAAAACCGGCTTGCCATACAATAGGCATGCGTAAAGAACAGCTCATCTAGAAGCGAAAATGCGCACGCATCTGCGGCGTTCTGCGCGTAATACCTGAGCATTTGTTCTCCGTGAAGTCTGCCAGCGGGATGAGCCAGTCTGGGCTGCTCAGGTATCCCGCGATGCTCTCCAGCACCCACTCGCTGTCATCGGCCATGATCACTCACATCGCCGCGCGCGTTACTCCGCGCCTGTGGAGAGAACTGCGTTACAAACACAGGCGAGCGCACGAGCCGCGGCCACCCCGGATGTGTGCAACATAATCTGCAGCCCTAGCAACCGGTGCGTCACTGCGGCCGTCACTTCTGCTTCTTCAGCCGGGACGCGAGCCCCAGTGCTCGGCGAAGCACCGCCACCTCCTGCGCCGGAGCGAGGCGAGGGCCCCGGGCCCAGTGCGGCCAACTAATGCTCAGGGGAAGCTGCTAAAGGAAGGTCGATTTGTTGCTAAATGACGTTGTGACGCAAAAAATGTCACTACATCAAATCTCAGCAAAAAATACATTTGATATGTTATTTAGATTATAAATACATTATATCATTTCAAAATATAAATAACTGTATTTTTGAATACAACATTGAATTATTGAACACTTACACATTTTTTAAACCATTACAATTATTTATTTTTTTATGAGCTAATAAACAAATACAACTAAACATTCTGAACAATTATAGTTTTAAGCAGTGTATTAGTAGTTCGTTATCATGCTACACTCTAAGAAGGGTCTGTACAAATAGGGCACAGTCTACTATGTTAAGGGGTTTTACTTGCATACACCCCGTTGTATGTGGTGTTTTCGGGTTGCAGGGTTACAACAGATAATAGATAACACATAATCTCCTGAAAAATTACTAGTACCTTTTCCATTTTTCTCAAGGTTTTTCTTACTACTAGTAAAAATGCAATGTTTATCATTAAAAAACACATTAAAGATATGTTTAATTGCAGAGCTCTGTAATTGAATTAGAGAGCTCTCTAAATGGCATTCTTACCAGTAAAAATGCAATTACTAATATTTTAAGATAAAACCGGCTTGCCATACAATAGGCATGCGTAAAGAACAGCTCATCTAGAAGCGAAAATGCGCACGCATCTGCGGCGTTCTGCGCGTAATACCTGAGCATTTGTTCTCCGTGAAGTCTGCCAGCGGGATGAGCCAGTCTGGGCTGCTCAGGTATCCCGCGATGCTCTCCAGCACCCACTCGCTGTCATCGGCCATGATCACTCACATCGCCGCGCGCGTTACTCCGCGCCTGTGGAGAGAACTGCGTTACAAACACAGGCGAGCGCACGAGCCGCGGCCACCCCGGATGTGTGCAACATAATCTGCAGCCCTAGCAACCGGTGCGTCACTGCGGCCGTCACTTCTGCTTCTTCAGCCGGGACGCGAGCCCCAGTGCTCGGCGAAGCACCGCCACCTCCTGCGCCGGAGCGAGGCGAGGGCCCCGGGCCCAGTGCGGCCAACTAATGCTCAGGGGAAGCTGCTAAAGGAAGGTCGATTTGTTGCTAAATGACGTTGTGACGCAAAAAATGTCACTACATCAAATCTCAGCAAAAAATACATTTGATATGTTATTTAGATTATAAATACATTATATCATTTCAAAATATAAATAACTGTATTTTTGAATACAACATTGAATTATTGAACACTTACACATTTTTTAAACCATTACAATTATTTATTTTTTTATGAGCTAATAAACAAATACAACTAAACATTCTGAACAGTTATAGTTTTAAGCAGTGTATTAGTAGTTCGTTATCATGCTACACTCTAAGAAGAGTCTGTACAAATAGGGCACAGTCTACTATGTTAAGGGGTTTTACTTGCATACACCCCGTTGTATTTGCTGTTTTCGGGTTGCAGGGTTACAACAGATAATAGATAACACATAATCTCCTGAAAAATTACTAGTACCTTTTCCATTTTTCTCAAGGTTTTTCTTACAGTGTACTAACTGATCAACAATCGCAGGTACAAGCTAAGGTGTATCATAAATGAACAATTATTCATTAAACTGAACAACTGCAAATAGCAGCTAACTTAATTCACGTGGTGTGTGTGCTGCTAGGCATCTTTAGTTTCCTCATTCTGTGTAATTTAGATGGAAATTGTGTGCCTTTTTATCGTTTGAGTCACTTATCAAAAGTTGCTAAAAATGGCCAAATACATTTTAAAAATAGCTACATTTGTTGCGAGGTGCTTTTGGAAGAAAAAGTTGCTAGGGTGGTGTGAAAAGCTGCTACATTTAGTAACAAAATTGCTAAGTTGGCAACACTGCCCGGCCCGTTCTTCTTCTTCTTTTGTGTTTAGTGGCGGTTGTGCATTTCCGTCGCCTACTGGGATGGAGTGTGAGGTCTCAATGAACGAAAATATTATATACTATAAAAATTTTTTTTTATTAATTCTTCTAATCAAATCTGTATCTTTCACATATTTTAGAAGAAAATCATAAACCCTTAACTATTTCTGTGCATTCTGAAGTATATTCTTAACTGAAATGTCGTTGATTTCCATATCCTCCTGACTACCAGCTATGGACTTTTGTCCTCTGTAGGGGACAGCTGCTAAGTTGGCAACACTGCCCGGCCCGTTCTTCTTCTTCTTTTGTGTTTAGTGGCGGTTGTGCATTTCCGTCGCCTACTGGGATGGAGTGTGAGGTCTCAATGAACGAAAATATTATATACTATAAAATTTTTTTTTATTAATTCTTCTAATCAAATCTGTATCTTTCACATATTTTAGAAGAAAATCATAAACCCTTAACTATTTCTGTGCATTCTGAAGTATATTCTTAACTGAAATGTCGTTGATTTCCATATCCTCCTGACTACCAGCTATGGACTTTTGTCCTCTGTAGGGGACAGTATATTTTAGTGAATTTCTCTGAGACGGTACATGTCACAGTTGTAAGTCTGGAGTCCTGTACAGAGCACATTCAGGGCTTTTCAGACACACCAAATGATTGGATGTTTCACCGCGAGCGCTCCTTCTCCTTGCTCTTTAAAAACGGCTGACATTCATTTAGTGATCAAATGTAACACCCTTATGGAAATATGATATTATCATTTAAATCTGACTCATTTTTAAATTGTTTGTCATAAATCAACACCTCAGGAAAATGTTATGGGGTTTCAAATCAAAATATGCCCTTCTGTTATGAAACCGGACGTTGATTTCATGCATGTCCACTGTAGAGGACACCAGGACTAAAAGCATGTTTATTACACATTTTGGGAGACACAACAAATGAATAGAGAAAAACCTATGTATCAATATTCCTATTAAATATGAGATATTATTATGAAAATCTTACTAATTGTTACTCCCATTATTGCACTTATTTGTTCATTCTATGTTGCCCCCATTAATATGCAAATTAGATACAGTTTATAATGGAAAAACGTGTTTATGGCCATTTTACACACATTTTGCATAAAGAATAATAAAAAATTAAAAAAGTCTTTCATAACATAGTTGAGAATCGTCTTTATATAAAGTTTGGTATAAAAAAATGAAAATTGATTTGTGATTAAAACAAAAATCCCACAGTTTTTGCCTTTTCATGTTTATTCATGTCTTTTTATTTCTTAAAAAACAGGACTTTGTAAAGTCCCGATGTTCTCTAGAGAGGACAAGGCATAACATATGAATGAAATATCATTTTTCAAAAATTTTAATTTTCACATTTTTTCTTATGCTCTAAACAATGCAATGAACATGACAAAATACTAAATTCACAAAACAGTTTTTTCCTGGTAGTCAGGAGGATATCAAGCTGCTTTCTTTGTCTAGTATAGGCCTCACAATGTAAGAGCATTGTAAGAGCATTATTCCACAGTAACTGCAGCTATCTGACTCACTTTCTCCTATTATATGCAATGAATAATTAAGATTAGCGTGTCCTATACGGATCCTGGTTATAACAGTATCTTCTGTTTCCATATACCTTTCTTTCAATCCCCACTTTCTGTTGAATGCTAAATAAGTGTCTCACTTTTGACTCTTTGTTCCATACGTCTTGCCACATACTTCCAACTGCTGTTTTAATAATACCTTTCACTTCTGTTTTACTTCATTTCTATGTCAGTCTCTTGTTTCTGGCCAGCTTATCCACCTCCTCATTCCCTTCTATGGGCAGGTATCCATAAAAACTCCACTCTTACTCGCTTTTGGAAGAAAAAGTTGCTAGGGTGGTGTGAAAAGCTGCTACATTTAGTAACAAAATTGCTAAGTTGGCAACACTGCCCGGCCCGTTCTTCTTCTTCTTTTGTGTTTAGTGGCGGTTGTGCATTTCCGTCGCCTACTGGGATGGAGTGTGAGGTCTCAATGAACGAAAATATTATATACTATAAAATTTTTTTTTATTAATTCTTCTAATCAAATCTGTATCTTTCACATATTTTAGAAGAAAATCATAAACCCTTAACTATTTCTGTGCATTCTGAAGTATATTCTTAACTGAAATGTCGTTGATTTCCATATCCTCCTGACTACCAGCTATGGACTTTTGTCCTCTGTAGGGGACAGCATATTTTAGTGAATTTCTCTGAGACGGTACATGCCACAGTTGTAAGTCTGGAGTCCTGTACAGAGCACATTCAGGGCTTTTCAGACACACCAAATGATTGGATGTTTCACCGCGAGCGCTCCTTCTCCTTGCTCTTTAACAACGGCTGACATTCATTTAGTGATCAAATGTAACACCCTTATGGAAATATGATATTATCATTTAAATCTGACTCATTTTTAAATTGTTTGTCATAAATCAACACCTCAGGAAAATGTTATGGGGTTTCAAATCAAAATATGCCCTTCTGTTATGAAACCGGACGTTGATTTCATGCATGTCCACTGTAGAGGACACCAGGACTAAAAGCATGTTTATTACACATTTTGGGAGACACAACAAATGAATAGAGAAAAACCTATGTATCAATATTCCTATTAAATATGAGATATTATTATGAAAATCTTACTAATTGTTACTCCCATTATTGCACTTATTTGTTCATTCTATGTTGCCCCCATTAATATGCAAATTAGATACAGTTTATAATGGAAAAACGTGTTTATGGCCATTTTACACACATTTTGCATAAAGAATAATAAAAAATTAAAAAAGTCTTTCATAACATAGTTGAGAATCGTCTTTATATAAAGTTTGGTATAAAAAAATGAAAATTGATTTGTGATTAAAACAAAAATCCCACAGTTTTTGCCTTTTCATGTTTATTCATGTCTTTTTATTTCTTAAAAAACAGGACTTTGTAAAGTCCCGATGTTCTCTAGAGAGGACAAGGCATAACATATGAATGAAATATCATTTTTCAAAAATTTTAATTTTCACATTTTTTCTTATGCTCTAAACAATGCAATGAACATGACAAAATACTAAATTCACAAAACAGTTTTTTCCTGGTAGTCAGGAGGATATCAAGCTGCTTTCTTTGTCTAGTATAGGCCTCACAATGTAAGAGCATTGTAAGAGCATTATTCCACAGTAACTGCAGCTATCTGACTCACTTTCTCCTATTATATGCAATGAATAATTAAGATTAGCGTGTCCTATACGGATCCTGGTTATAACAGTATCTTCTGTTTCCATATACCTTTCTTTCAATCCCCACTTTCTGTTGAATGCTAAATAAGTGTCTCACTTTTGACTCTTTGTTCCATACGTCTTGCCACATACTTCCAACTGCTGTTTTAATAATACCTTTCACTTCTGTTTTACTTCATTTCTATGTCAGTCTCTTGTTTCTGGCCAGCTTATCCACCTCCTCATTCCCTTCTATGGGCAGGTATCCATAAAAACTCCACTCTTACTCCCGTTTGGTTTATTCTATATAAATTCTGTCAAATGTCATCAAATTTGATTTCCCACTATTTAAATGTTCAATACTGAATATGAATCTGAACAAACTGCTACACTTATATTGATTTCTTCCCCCCACTGCAAAGCCATTAGAATTGCCATCACTTCTGTTGTGAATACAGATACATCATTAGATAACCTCTTAACTGTGCTATATTTCAAATAGGGAATATATATATATATATATATATATACGTATATATATATATATGACTGCTGCTGTATACCCAGAATCTGGATGTTCTGACCCATCCGTATACATTTGAATAATGTTAAAATTATTTTTGCTTCAAATATTGATCCACTACTATTTCTTTAGGCATACACCTTTCCTTTTCATTCTCAATCTCTCTTGAGATTGAATACCACTTATTTATTTAACATAGATACTGATGCCAAACCAGGGGCGTGGCCATCATTTCAGAAGTGAGGGGGACCTAAACATTCTGAACAATTATAGTTTTAAGCAGTGAATTAGTAGTTCGTTATCATGCTACACTCTAAGAAGAGTCTGTACAAATAGGGCACAGTCTACTATGTTAAGGGGTTTTACTTGCATACACCCCGTTGTATTTGCTGTTTTCGGGTTGCAGGGTTACAACAGATAATAGATAACACATAATCTCCTGAAAAATTACTAGTACCTTTTCCATTTTTCTCAAGGTTTTTCTTACAGTGTACTAACTGATCAACAATCGCAGGTACAAGCTAAGGTGTATCATAAATGAACAATTATTCATTAAACTGAACAACTGCAAATAGCAGCTAACTTAATTCACGTGGTGTGTGTGCTGCTAGGCATCTTTAGTTTCCTCATTCTGTGTAATTTAGATGGAAATTGTGTGCCTTTTTATCGTTTGAGTCACTTATCAAAAGTTGCTAAAAATGGCCAAATACATTTTAAAAATAGCTACATTTGTTGCGAGGTGCTTTTGGAAGAAAAAGTTGCTAGGGTGGTGTGAAAAGCTGCTACATTTAGTAACAAAATTGCTAAGTTGGCAACACTGCCCGGCCCGTTCTTCTTCTTCTTTTGTGTTTAGTGGCGGTTGTGCATTTCCGTCGCCTACTGGGATGGAGTGTGAGGTCTCAATGAACGAAAATATTATATACTATAAAATTTTTTTTTATTAATTCTTCTAATCAAATCTGTATCTTTCACATATTTTAGAAGAAAATCATAAACCCTTAACTATTTCTGTGCATTCTGAAGTATATTCTTAACTGAAATGTCGTTGATTTCCATATCCTCCTGACTACCAGCTATGGACTTTTGTCCTCTGTAGGGGACAGTATATTTTAGTGAATTTCTCTGAGACGGTACATGTCACAGTTGTAAGTCTGGAGTCCTGTACAGAGCACATTCAGGGCTTTTCAGACACACCAAATGATTGGATGTTTCACCGCGAGCGCTCCTTCTCCTTGCTCTTTAACAACGGCTGACATTCATTTAGTGATCAAATGTAACACCCTTATGGAAATATGATATTATCATTTAAATCTGACTCATTTTTAAATTGTTTGTCATAAATCAACACCTCAGGAAAATGTTATGGGGTTTCAAATCAAAATATGCCCTTCTGTTATGAAACCGGACGTTGATTTCATGCATGTCCACTGTAGAGGACACCAGGACTAAAAGCATGTTTATTACACATTTTGGGAGACACAACAAATGAATAGAGAAAAACCTATGTATCAATATTCCTATTAAATATGAGATATTATTATGAAAATCTTACTAATTGTTACTCCCATTATTGCACTTATTTGTTCATTCTATGTTGCCCCCATTAATATGCAAATTAGATACAGTTTATAATGGAAAAACGTGTTTATGGCCATTTTACACACATTTTGCATAAAGAATAATAAAAAATTAAAAAAGTCTTTCATAACATAGTTGAGAATCGTCTTTATATAAAGTTTGGTATAAAAAAATGAAAATTGATTTGTGATTAAAACAAAAATCCCACAGTTTTTGCCTTTTCATGTTTATTCATGTCTTTTTATTTCTTAAAAAACAGGACTTTGTAAAGTCCCGATGTTCTCTAGAGAGGACAAGGCATAACATATGAATGAAATATCATTTTTCAAAAATTTTAATTTTCACATTTTTTCTTATGCTCTAAACAATGCAATGAACATGACAAAATACTAAATTCACAAAACAGTTTTTTCCTGGTAGTCAGGAGGATATCAAGCTGCTTTCTTTGTCTAGTATAGGCCTCACAATGTAAGAGCATTGTAAGAGCATTATTCCACAGTAACTGCAGCTATCTGACTCACTTTCTCCTATTATATGCAATGAATAATTAAGATTAGCGTGTCCTATACGGATCCTGGTTATAACAGTATCTTCTGTTTCCATATACCTTTCTTTCAATCCCCACTTTCTGTTGAATGCTAAATAAGTGTCTCACTTTTGACTCTTTGTTCCATACGTCTTGCCACATACTTCCAACTGCTGTTTTAATAATACCTTTCACTTCTGTTTTACTTCATTTCTATGTCAGTCTCTTGTTTCTGGCCAGCTTATCCACCTCCTCATTCCCTTCTATGGGCAGGTATCCATAAAAACTCCACTCTTACTCCCGTTTGGTTTATTCTATATAAATTCTGTCAAATGTCATCAAATTTGATTTCCCACTATTTAAATGTTCAATACTGAATATGAATCTGAACAAACTGCTACACTTATATTGATTTCTTCCCCCCACTGCAAAGCCATTAGAATTGCCATCATTTCTGTTGTGAATACAGATACATCATTAGATAACCTCTTAACTGTGCTATATTTCAAATAGGGAATATATATATATATATATATATATACGTATATATATATATATGACTGCTGCTGTATACCCAGAATCTGGATGTTCTGACCCATCCGTATACATTTGAATAATGTTAAAATTATTTTTGCTTCAAATATTGATCCACTACTATTTCTTTAGGCATACACCTTTCCTTTTCATTCTCAATCTCTCTTGAGATTGAATACCACTTATTTATTTAACATAGATACTGATGCCAAACCAGGGGCGTGGCCATCATTTCAGAAGTGAGGGGGACAGAAATGTTATTACAATATAACATTTCTGTAATCTATATAACCTACCAGTCAACAGTTTGTGAACAGTAAGATTTTTAATGTTTTATAAAGAAGTCTCTTCTGCTCACCAATCCTGCATTTATTTGATCCAAAGTACAGCAAAAGCAGTAATGTTGTGAAATATTTTTACTATTTAAAATAACTGCTTTCTATTTGAATATATTTTAAAATGATT
>NW_015506213.1:603278-613109 GCF_001515645.1 Sinocyclocheilus grahami | reverse complement strand
CTAAACATTCTGAACAATTATAGTTTTAAGCAGTGAATTAGTAGTTCGTTATCATGCTACACTCTAAGAAGAGTCTGTACAAATAGGGCACAGTCTACTATGTTAAGGGGTTTTACTTGCATACACCCCGTTGTATTTGCTGTTTTCGGGTTGCAGGGTTACAACAGATAATAGATAACACATAATCTCCTGAAAAATTACTAGTACCTTTTCCATTTTTCTCAAGGTTTTTCTTACAGTGTACTAACTGATCAACAATCGCAGGTACAAGCTAAGGTGTATCATAAATGAACAATTATTCATTAAACTGAACAACTGCAAATAGCAGCTAACTTAATTCACGTGGTGTGTGTGCTGCTAGGCATCTTTAGTTTCCTCATTCTGTGTAATTTAGATGGAAATTGTGTGCCTTTTTATCGTTTGAGTCACTTATCAAAAGTTGCTAAAAATGGCCAAATACATTTTAAAAATAGCTACATTTGTTGCGAGGTGCTTTTGGAAGAAAAAGTTGCTAGGGTGGTGTGAAAAGCTGCTACATTTAGTAACAAAATTGCTAAGTTGGCAACACTGCCCGGCCCGTTCTTCTTCTTCTTTTGTGTTTAGTGGCGGTTGTGCATTTCCGTCGCCTACTGGGATGGAGTGTGAGGTCTCAATGAACGAAAATATTATATACTATAAAATTTTTTTTTATTAATTCTTCTAATCAAATCTGTATCTTTCACATATTTTAGAAGAAAATCATAAACCCTTAACTATTTCTGTGCATTCTGAAGTATATTCTTAACTGAAATGTCGTTGATTTCCATATCCTCCTGACTACCAGCTATGGACTTTTGTCCTCTGTAGGGGACAGTATATTTTAGTGAATTTCTCTGAGACGGTACATGTCACAGTTGTAAGTCTGGAGTCCTGTACAGAGCACATTCAGGGCTTTTCAGACACACCAAATGATTGGATGTTTCACCGCGAGCGCTCCTTCTCCTTGCTCTTTAACAACGGCTGACATTCATTTAGTGATCAAATGTAACACCCTTATGGAAATATGATATTATCATTTAAATCTGACTCATTTTTAAATTGTTTGTCATAAATCAACACCTCAGGAAAATGTTATGGGGTTTCAAATCAAAATATGCCCTTCTGTTATGAAACCGGACGTTGATTTCATGCATGTCCACTGTAGAGGACACCAGGACTAAAAGCATGTTTATTACACATTTTGGGAGACACAACAAATGAATAGAGAAAAACCTATGTATCAATATTCCTATTAAATATGAGATATTATTATGAAAATCTTACTAATTGTTACTCCCATTATTGCACTTATTTGTTCATTCTATGTTGCCCCCATTAATATGCAAATTAGATACAGTTTATAATGGAAAAACGTGTTTATGGCCATTTTACACACATTTTGCATAAAGAATAATAAAAAATTAAAAAAGTCTTTCATAACATAGTTGAGAATCGTCTTTATATAAAGTTTGGTATAAAAAAATGAAAATTGATTTGTGATTAAAACAAAAATCCCACAGTTTTTGCCTTTTCATGTTTATTCATGTCTTTTTATTTCTTAAAAAACAGGACTTTGTAAAGTCCCGATGTTCTCTAGAGAGGACAAGGCATAACATATGAATGAAATATCATTTTTCAAAAATTTTAATTTTCACATTTTTTCTTATGCTCTAAACAATGCAATGAACATGACAAAATACTAAATTCACAAAACAGTTTTTTCCTGGTAGTCAGGAGGATATCAAGCTGCTTTCTTTGTCTAGTATAGGCCTCACAATGTAAGAGCATTGTAAGAGCATTATTCCACAGTAACTGCAGCTATCTGACTCACTTTCTCCTATTATATGCAATGAATAATTAAGATTAGCGTGTCCTATACGGATCCTGGTTATAACAGTATCTTCTGTTTCCATATACCTTTCTTTCAATCCCCACTTTCTGTTGAATGCTAAATAAGTGTCTCACTTTTGACTCTTTGTTCCATACGTCTTGCCACATACTTCCAACTGCTGTTTTAATAATACCTTTCACTTCTGTTTTACTTCATTTCTATGTCAGTCTCTTGTTTCTGGCCAGCTTATCCACCTCCTCATTCCCTTCTATGGGCAGGTATCCATAAAAACTCCACTCTTACTCCCGTTTGGTTTATTCTATATAAATTCTGTCAAATGTCATCAAATTTGATTTCCCACTATTTAAATGTTCAATACTGAATATGAATCTGAACAAACTGCTACACTTATATTGATTTCTTCCCCCCACTGCAAAGCCATTAGAATTGCCATCATTTCTGTTGTGAATACAGATACATCATTAGATAACCTCTTAACTGTGCTATATTTCAAATAGGGAATATATATATATATATATATATATACGTATATATATATATATGACTGCTGCTGTATACCCAGAATCTGGATGTTCTGACCCATCCGTATACATTTGAATAATGTTAAAATTATTTTTGCTTCAAATATTGATCCACTACTATTTCTTTAGGCATACACCTTTCCTTTTCATTCTCAATCTCTCTTGAGATTGAATACCACTTATTTATTTAACATAGATACTGATGCCAAACCAGGGGCGTGGCCATCATTTCAGAAGTGAGGGGGACAGAAATGTTATTACAATATAACATTTCTGTAATCTATATAACCTACCAGTCAACAGTTTGTGAACAGTAAGATTTTTAATGTTTTATAAAGAAGTCTCTTCTGCTCACCAATCCTGCATTTATTTGATCCAAAGTACAGCAAAAGCAGTAATGTTGTGAAATATTTTTACTATTTAAAATAACTGCTTTCTATTTGAATATATTTTAAAATGATTTCTGTGATGCGCAGCTGTATTTACAGCATCATTACTCCAGTCTTCAGTGTCACATGATCTTCAGAAATCAGTATAATATGCTGATCTGCTGCTCAAGAAACCTTTTTTAAATTATTATTATTATCGATATTTAAAACAGTTGATTCAATTTTTCAGGATTCTTTGATGAATAGAAAGATCCAAAGATCAGCATTTATGTGAAATAAAAAGCTTTTGTAACATTATACACTGTTCCATTCAAAAGCTTAGAGTCTGTATACTTTTTTTGGAAAATAAATTATAGAAATTAACACTTTTATTTAGCAAGGCTGCTTTAAATTGATCAAAAGTGATGATAAAGACATTTATAATGTTACAAAAGATTTCTTCTGAACTTTCTATTCATCAAAGAAACCTGAAAAAATTCTACTGTGCTGTTTACAACATCATCATCATAATAATAATAATAATATATATTTTGAGCAGCATGATTTCTGAAGGATCGTGTGACTGGAGTAATGATGCTGAAAATACAGCTTTGAAATCACAATAAATTACATTTTAAAATATATTCAAATAGAAACAGTTATTTTAAATAGCCTAGTAAAAATATTTCTAAATGTTACTGTTTTGCTGTACTTTGGATCAAATAAATGCAGGCTTGGTGAACAGAAGAGACTTCTTTATAAAACATTACAAATCTTGTAGTGTATAGTCAACTTTAATTTTTCTCTCATTTCTAGCTTTTAATTGAATTAGAAATCAGATAACTGCTGGACAATAACCAATAATAATGATTTGATTATATACTACAAACACTTTTTATCACATAATAAGGCAGAATAGTGTCTATACTGTAATACATGCTATGTCAATTAGCACTGCATTGTTCATATACTGTATTTATTACCTCGAGATGACTTGACAAACACAAATAAACCATATTGTCGCAATCGTATGTTTAATGTCTTCATGTTTCCAAACGTTTCTGTTTTTCTGAAAACAACTGTTTTCATACAGCGATAGCGGGACGCTTTTGTTCATATTAGGGATTTCTTCGTACGACTTCCTGCGCGAGAGCTCCCTCCGGCTTCGAGTATGAATGAAACACACACTGCACGAGTGTTTAGCACTCTGCGACGTTCATCTTGACTTATTCTGGGTCCGAATAAAACATCAGATCATACACAGACTATCCTGTCTCTTTGAATTTAAATCTATATTTATTCACACCGGTTCTTGAAAACCTTTATGCGAACGCACTTGCCTGAAAAAGTGCGGGGGACGAATTTACTTGATATTAAAATCTATGTAATCTACGCCCCTGTGCCGAACTATATACTATGCTGCCATAATCAATCATAGGTCTAATCATTGCACAATATATTTTTATCATTGTTTCCTTAATGTACGGTATTTTGTTTGTAATTTACTAATCTTCTTTATATACAGTATATGTTCATGATTTACTCTGTACTCCCTTGATCTTAGTTCTCCTGAAAGTCTTTGTATATTTGTATTTGGTGTAAATCTGTTTTTGAATAAAAAAAAACAAAAAACAAAGTGAATTTGGTGCTGGAAACAGCTTGTCTACCACTACCACAGGTCTGTGGCGCTGTGGAAAGCTCCGCTGGTTAAGTTCTTCTGTTCAGTCCAACAAGCTCAGACGTGAGTAAAGCCAAACACTGGAGAACTGCTTTAGAGGTGAAATTATAGCTGCTAGAGTAGAGTGGGGAAACACCCTCAAGGACTGCGCAATGTGTGTGTTTCTTTCTGTGAAACAAGAGTTAAATGCGTCCAGAATAGTTATCATACTTTTAGTGACAAAGACATAAATTATAAACCAAGTATAAAAAATGTCTAGAGTTTTCATGTTTAATGTCAGATTAAAAAATAAATAAATTAAGTTGGGGTAAAAGGCCCCCAGTCTGACAAAGCAATATGATTTATACATTCACAGCAAAATCAGAGCTTAAAATTAAAAAGAATATAATCAATAATTATGAATTACAAAAATATTGGAAAATATTGTTAGCTGATGCTAGCTAACTAACTACCTGACGCTAACTTGAGGTCATTTTTGAATATAGTCCAAATATTTTTTCCGCTAACGTCATGCCACTGCTCAGGTATCTCAAACTTCTGTTCACCCCTAAGTGAAGAACATTTTAAAGTATGAAAATACATTTTTAACATTCATTTGAGTAATAGTTCCTGGTTTATTTCTAACACAAATTGACAGAAAATGTATGTATGTTCATTGAAGGACAGTCATAATGTTAGGTAAAATACAGAGTGCAAATAAATCAACTACTAGTTTACCAGCATATTTTAGCATGTGTTGAATCAACATGCATCAACATAAATCACTGAATCAGCAAAAAATTAAGATATATGAACATTTGTAGAAAGACTTTGTAAAAACCTGCCTGTAAAAATGAATGATGAAATTAGTATCAATTTAATCGAAATTAAATATTAATTATGCCTCACCAAACATGTTTCCCCTTATAGTTAAAGGTAAAAAGTGTGTTTTTTAAAAAGAATATAAAGTCTCAATGCAACACTTAAGCAGAGACAAACATCTTAAAACGACTCATACAACATTTCCATTTGTGGCATTAAGATGCATTTGTGTGTACCAGCCGAGATGTTTGTATCTCAGATGCATCTCCTGTGAGCACTTATAATCATGGGAGTGCAGAGTAATGTGCACACAAACAGTCAAACCAGACAAAGCATGTTACCTTGCTTCCAGGAGGCGAATGAAACGGATAAAGATGACAGCTAGCACCACTTGTGATCTTAATTCCAGGGGAAATCAGGGCCAAACAATATAGCAAAATAGTTATTACCTTACAAAACATGGTTTCGATAGAAAGCCTTGCTTGCTGTATGAACTCAGAGTGTTTGGTACAGTTGAAAGGTTACAGCCAACAAACTGATAAGTTTAAGGTTTGCGTGTGATTTTCAAACATGTTTTCAGAGAGGATGGCTTGCCGCAGGCTGCTCTTTGACCGTGTGCATGCTGCACGCTGGGATCTTGTTTGGCTGGAGAGTTTTACTGTAGTGGGAATGCCAGTCTCGTTCAAAGACAGCTTTCATCCGTTCAACCACAGTCGAGTTGTTCTGCTCCACCTGCTGACTGATCACCATCCCAACACCGGCGCTGTAGACAAACTCGTTGCCCACCCAGTTTAAATTCCCTGAGAGCCCAGAAACACGGTTTTAGGAGAAGACATGATTCAAACACGTTTTTCCCCCTCAATTCACAATATGACTTCAGCAGCTTAATCAATGCGGAGGATGCTCTCACCTATATACACAGATCTGTCTGTCACCATGTATCTGTTGTGATTCATTCCATAGAGATCTCCATTGCTCTGCTTCTGTGGAATGAAGAACTTCTACAAAAAGAACAGAGTACATACTTCGTCAGTGACAGCAGTCCAGCCACAGAAGACATTTATAGCTAATGAAACAAAAGCTGATAATTCAGAATCATCCGTGTCACAGACTACTTGATGAATGTTGTATCTGGACATAAACACAACTGAAAAATGGACTGTAGCAAATCATATTTCTGATACATCTGTTCAAATAAACTGCCACTGACTTGCAGCACGTCTATATCTTGTCTTAAATCAAGTGGTAAGCAGCGGTCAGTCCCTCTGATTCATCATCACTTCATTTAATTCTATGCACCAAAAATATTTATTCCGATTCATTCATTGTCTTTCTCGAAGCCAGTGGCTGTAGCCAAGTATTGTAACCCATACTCTGAATTTGTCCTCTGCATTTATCCAATCCAAGTGAACACACACACACACACACACTTCTACAGCCAGTTTACTGTATTCAATCCACCTGACCTGTATGTCTTTGGACTGTGGCATGCAGCATACATACAATGTTGTACATTTTCACTCTTTGATGGAGAAGAAGCCAATGTGTATCCTAAAAATCTAAACTGTTCATGTAACACGGAATTAAATACACCTTGAAGTGTCCTCAATATCAATACACCTCTAGTTCAGCTATCCTCAACACTGGATGAACAAACTAACCCTCTAAAACAACCCTGCTGAAAAATCCAGCATAAACCAGCATGTATTCCAAGCTGGCCCATGCTGGTTTATGCTGGTTAGTGCTGCCATAGTGCTGGTATACGATGGTTTATGCTTTTAAAGTGCTGGTTAGTGCTGGTCCAGGCTGGTTAGTTCTAGTATAGTACTGGTTTATGCTGGTATAATGCTGGTTTATGCTGGTTAGTTCTGGTATAATGCTGGTATAGCTGGTGGACCAGCATATCCATGCTGTTCTCAAGCAAAATGGAGTGGGTGATGCTGGTTCACCAGCATGAGCTTTGTAGGGTTGAGTATCAGTAGGCCAGCTGTCTGTATGCAATTAGTGTTTTGAGGACAAACATGGATTTTGCTTGCATATTTGTCTGTTTAAATACATTAATGATGTAAAGGAGAAACAATATAAGGATAAAACATATGATTTATTGAATTATATGATAACTTTGTCATTTCTTTTGCTCCCTCTGGTGAAAGTAGAGCTGAAAATTTTAATTGCTTAAGGTATGATTGCATTATTAATGGTAAACTGGTAAAACATTTCAAAGCATCAAAGGTATTGTCTCCTGTTTCATAAGGTGTGTACATAAATCAATTAAAAAGAGCTTGTGTACATTGGATAACAGGGGTTATGAGAGGAGCGCTTTCAATGGGACAGTTAATAACAACTTCATAATGGAAGTTCAAAACTGAAAGTTGTTGTTTTCAAAGACTTTCATACTTATCTGGGAAGCCACATATATTCTAATCTAGCTGTCAGTCACTGATTTCAAAAAGTGCACATTGTGATGAGTCTCCTGCTCTTCCTGCTACGGCCGGCCAGTGGGTGCGTCTAGGAGACTCATAAGGAGAATGATGTCCACCTGTTCTTCCTGCTATAAAAGTCTTGGCTTTGTTGGTGTGGGATGGCCTGGTTTGCTCCCGATTGCTTTGTGTTTGTTTTTGGTTTTGGAATGTTTATTTGGATTTTGTTGTGAGAATTGTTCTGTCTGACTCTATAACATCTGTGTCAAACAGAAATGGCTGTTCTTTTTCCTTTCTTTTGTTAATAAATAATTTGTTGCAACCTTACCAACCGCATGTCCTCCTTTCATTTGTTACGGCTTTGAGCCGGTCGTGACAAATGTGGGGGCTCGTCCTTAAATTTAGACACTTGTTTTGATAAAGTTTTGGAGGATGTGTTTTTTTTTTTGTTTTTTTTTTGGTTGCTTAGCGGGAGTTCGACTTTGGTAAGTATTGGCTACAATTTATATATTTGAGGCTGGGTTTAGTGTTGGATATGCCTTTCCCTGTTTAGGTTTAGCGGAGTATCCTTAATGGGATGCTCTGATCTTTTTTTTTATTTTAGTGTGTTTTGTTTGTACGGTGAAAGCAGTTAGAGCAGTTGTCTCGGAAACACGTCCGTGTTTTGTAATGGTGACTCGTTAATCGGTCGCCATTTCAAACTCTGGTTTACAGTGTATTAAAAACCCGCTGCAAGTAACTGTACGAAGATTAGGGATGAGTTTAGATAGTTTTGAACTTTAGTTCGAGGGATTTGCTTATCTAATTTCTACACCAAGTATTTTTTTTGGAAAATTAGTCATACTTTTTCTTTCACAATGGCCTCAAAGCTGGAAGAATTTGTTAGTGCTCCATCTGAAGATTTGTTAAATTATTTGACTAAGGATCAACTAGTAGAACTTGCAGGCCACTATAAAATTAATTTGGTTACCCAAGATAAACGTTTAAAAGACAACATTAAAACCTTAATAAAGACCGAGTTAATTGAATGTGGCGTTTTAGTTTCAAATTGCAGAAGATGCTTCAGCTTTTGTTAATATGACGTCTACAATATCTCACCTAACGTTTGAACAACAAAAACAATTGTTGGTAATTCAGGCTGAGATGAAAGGAAAAATGTTAGACGCGCAAAATCGCATCGTGTTGTCTAGAGTCCAGTTACAGCAACAACAGCTTGAACTAGAACGCTATCGGTTGGATTTAATAAGGGATGGTAGGCTTGCTGCTAATGGTGAGGGGGAGCGTGATTTGACTTTTTTTGTAATTTTGATCTGGTGGGTAATGAAGTTGATTCCTAAATTTGATGAAAGATGTTGAGATTCTTTTCGAACGTGTTGCTGATGCACGAGATTGGCCAGATGAGGAGCGCACACTTATGGTGCAATCTGTTTTTACAGGTAGAGCCCAAGAGGCGTATTCTTCCCTTAGTGTAGAGGATGCAGCTGATTATCAGGCGGTTAAGGCTGCAGTGTTGAGAAGCTATGAACTGGTTCCAGAGGCCTTTAGACAAAAATTTAGGCATTGGAAGAAAAGTGAAAAACAAACACATGTTGAGTTTGTACGCGATTTCTCACTTTATTTTAATCGCTGGTGTGTAGCTTCTGATGTAAAAACACTGGGCGATTTCAAAGTTAATGGTGCTTGAACAATTTAAAAACTCCCTTTCAGATCGTGTAGCAACTTATGTAAGTGAACGTAAACCGGTCACTGCATATGAGGCAGCTGTTATGGCTGATGACTTTCTGATTCATAAGACCTCTTTTGGTTCTAAAACGTATGGAGAAAATCTTCAAAAAGAAACCTGGTGTTAATCCGTTCACTCTGCCAAATTGTCACGTGAGCCACTTGGTGGACAACATAGCTCTGGTGGGGAAAAAGAGAGAGCAAATACATGTAATTATTGTCATGTGTTTGGTCATTGGCAGAACGAATGTCCATTGTTAAAAACGAAAGACATGTTGAAAGTGAAGTCTAAATTTTTCCCCTGCAAAACCTGTTGCTTTGACCGTAAATGCCCAGACATCACATGATGGTCAAAAGTTGCTTGTCTTTTTTCAGCGTTTACTCCCTTTTGTTACAGAAGGTACTGTCAGATTGGTTAATTCTGCAAAGGATGTACCTGTTAAAATCCTTC
>NW_015506213.1:579567-600955 GCF_001515645.1 Sinocyclocheilus grahami | reverse complement strand
TAATGGTGACTCGTTAATCGGTCGCCATTTCAAACTCTGGTTTACAGTATTAAAAACCCGCTGCAAGTAACTGTACGAAGATTAGGGATGAGTTTAGATAAAGTTTTAAGAGGCGTATTCTTCCCTTAGTGTAGAGGATGCAGCTGATTATCAGGCGGTTAAGGCTGCAGTGTTGAGAAGCTATGAACTGGTTCCAGAGGCCTTTAGACAAAAATTTAGGCATTGGAAGAAAAGTGAAAAACAAACACATGTTGAGTTTGTACGCGATTTCTCACTTTATTTTAATCGCTGGTGTGTAGCTTCTGATGTAAAAACACTGGACGATTTCAAAGTTAATGGTGCTTGAACAATTTAAAAACTCCGTTTCAGATCGTGTAGCAACTTATGTAAGTGAACGTAAACCGGTCACTGCATATGAGGCAGCTGTTATGGCTGATGACTTTCTGATTCATAAGACCTCTTTTGGTTCTAAAACGTATGGAGAAAATCTTCAAAAAGAAACCTGGTGTTAATCCGTTCACTCTGCCAAATTGTCACGTGAGCCACTTGGTGGACAACATAGCTCTGGTGGGGAAAAAGAGAGAGCAAATACATGTAATTATTGTCATGTGTTTGGTCATTGGAAGAATGAATGTCCATTGTTAAAAACGAAAGACATGTTGAAAGTGAAGTCTAAATTTTTCCCCTGCAAAACCTGTTGCTTTGACCGTAAATGCCCAGACATCACATGATGGTCAAAAGTTGCTTGTCTTTTTTCAGCGTTTACTCCCTTTTGTTACAGAAGGTACTGTCAGATTGGTTAATTCTGCAAAGGATGTACCTGTTAAAATCCTTCTGGATACAGGATCATCAGAAACCTTTGTTTTGGAGTGTTGCTTTTTTCCACTGATTCCTATACTGGAAGTAATGTGCTGATTTTAAGGGCATTGGTTTAAATGTTATGCCTGTTCCACTTCACTAACTTGTTTTGCAATCTGATTTGATCCAGGGAGAAGTGGAAGTTATGTACGTTCCGGTTTGCCTGTGGAAGGAGTACAGGTAATCTTATTGTGTGTGATAACTCGATCTATGAGTAAAACACCAGTTGATAAGCCTGATTTAAAAAAAAAAAGCCCTGAAAAGTGGCGAGAAACTCTAGAAATTCCGTCCGTTTTGTCTGTCACGAGATGATTTGATGAAGGAACAAAAAGCTGATTCTACTCTTGAGTTGTTTGGTCGAATGGGCTCTTATGACACAATTTACAATCTTTCTTCTGGGTATTACCTGGAGGAAGGGTTGTTGGTTCGAAAGTGGGTCCCGCATGGAGAGTTTGCAATTGGTGATCCTGTTGTACAGATTGTAATACCACTGTCACTCCGTCAACTTGTGTTACAGACCGCACATAATACATCTGGCCATATGGGGGTGAAAGACGTATAAGTTACTCCTGAAACATTTATTTTGGCCAAAATTGAAGTGTGACGTGTCTAAGTACATTAAATCCTGTCATACCTGTCAACTTACGGGAAAGCCAAATCAGTCTCTGAAGCCCGCTCCTCTTTATCCTATTCCAGCCATTAGCCAACCGTTTGAGCATCTTATTGTGGACCGTGTTGGGCCGTTGCCCCGGTCAAAAGCAGGTAATCGGTATTTGCTCAGTCATGTGCCAGGTAACTAGATTTCCAGCTGCATACACATTACGTTCAGTAACGGCGAAGTTAGTTGTAAAAGCAGTAACTCAGTTTATTTCTGTATTTGGAATACCAAAAATTATCCAGTCTGACCAGGGGAGTAGGTTTACTTCTAATTTGTTTGATCAAGTGTTGAAACAACTTCACATCCAACACAACCTCTCCAGTGCTCAGAGTCAGGGAGCACTGGAGAGGTTTCATCAAACGTTAAAGTCTTTACTGAGGTCATATTTTACTGAGATGGGGAAGGATTGGGAGGTTGGTTTACCTTGGTTATTGATGGCAGCTCGGAAAGCTACACAGGAGAGTACCGGGTTTAGTCCAAATGATCTTGTTTTTGGACATGATGTGCGAGGCCCGTTGTCGGTTTTGGCTGTTGACTGGGGAAAAGTCAGATCCACCAAAAAAATCTCCTGTCATATGTTAGTGATTTTCGCCGTCGAATCTGAGGCTTGTCAGTTGGTAAAATTATCTCTGTGTAAAGCTCAGAATCGAATGAAATGACTTTTTGATCGACGCACAGAGTTGCGGTCTTTTCAATCGGGTGACCAAGTACTGGCCTAGTTGTCTGTTGTTGGATCACCGTTTCAGGCTGAATTTGTGGGACCGTATACTGTTGCTCGTCAGATTTCTGATCTTAATTTGATCAATACGCCAGATCAAAGAAAAAAAACTAGAGTGTCACGTAAATTTGTTAAAGCCTTATGCTTCACATGTCATTGACCTTGTAACAACTGACCTAGGTAATTTGTCTGACTCCTGTATTAAACCTGTTCTCCTTACAGATTCTGGTACTAATGACACCGTTGATTTAGTGCCGGTTATGGTAAGTGAGAAGAAAAATGAAATCTATCCTGGAGATTCTGTTCTTCAGGCTCGGTTAAATTCTGAAGCGTTGAGTTCTTTGGATGACCGGCTTAACCATCTATCGGATGCACAGCGTATTGACCTGATTAATTTAATTTCTGAGTACGTTTTACTGTTTCCTGATGCTCCTACTTGTACAAATCTAATAGAGCACGACATTGATGTGGGAGATTCAGTTCCTATCCGTCAGCATTACTATCGGGTGTCCGTGAATAAGAAACATCTGGACGATGAAATTGAGTACATGTTGAAAAATAACATTGCTGAACCTTCTTTTTCTAGTTGGGCTTCTCCGTCTTTGTTGGTGAGTAAACCGGATGGGTCGTTTAGATTCTGTACTGATTACCGAAAGGTAAATGCTGTAACGAAGCCGGATTCTTTTCCGCTGCCTCGAATCGAAGACTGTATTGATGTAGTAGGTAATGCTAGATTTGTGAGCAAGTTTGACCTACTGAAAGGTTACTGGCAAGTGCCTTTAACCGTCAGGGCTCGGGAGATTTCTGCTTTCATTACGCCAGTTTATTTTCTTAAAATTATGAGTTTCGGATTGCGCAACGCCCCCACTACTTTTCAGCGGTTAATGAACCGCATAATCTCTGGTTTGAGTGGGTGCGCTGTTTATCTAGATGTTGTTTTTAGTCAAACTTGTGAAGAACACATACTTCAGATTAGAGCACTTTTTGATCGTTTTCTGAGGGCAAACTTGACAGTTAATTTGTTCAAATGAGTTCACCAGGGCCACGGTTACTTACCTGGGGAAGGTAGCTGGCCAGGGTCAAGTGCGCCCCGTCCGCGCTAAGGTAGAGGCAATAGATAATTACCCTACTCCCGCAACAAACAAAGTTCATACGATTTCTGGGAATGGTAGGGTTTTATCGTTGTTTTTGCAGGAATTTTTCTATTGTAGCGGTGCCCCTGACAAATGTTGCGGGGAGGAGTACCTTTTTGCTGGACCCCGTTGTGTCGGCAAGCATTTGAAAAAATAAAAATGCTTCTTACAGAGGCTCCCGTTTTGGCGGCTCCAAGATTTGATCAGTCTTTCCAATTGCAGGTGGATGCCAGTAATGTGGGTGTTGGGGCCGTTTTACTGCAGGGGTCTGAGGATGACATTGATCACCCAATTGGGTTCTTCTCTAGAAAGTTTAATAAGTACCAGCTTAATAATTCTGTGATCGTGAAGGAGGCTCTCGCTTTAATTTGGGCTTTACAACACTTCGAGGTGTATGTGGGATCATCGGAGGGACCTCTAGTGGTCTACACAGATCACAATCCTTTAATTTTTCTGCACTTTACAAAACCCCAACCAAAGGCTAATGAGATGGTGTGTTTTTACAGGGTTACCTGTTGGATATATGCCATATTAAAGGCTCAGAAAATGTAACCGCTGATGCCTTGTCTCATTCACATAGACTAAGTGTTGTAGAACTCCTATTTTCTCTTTTCCCTTCCTTAATTTTGCTTCCTAGGCGCCAAGGTTGCTGGAAGGAGTTGCGGAGATGAAAACGCTGAGGAACATTTGCTAGCTGAATCGAGTCTGCCACTTGGACTGTTTGGATTTTGGTAGTTTATTTATATATTTTTTTTTGTGCTCCTTTTTTTTTGGGGGAGGGGGAGAAGAGTGGGAGTCTCCTGCTACGGCCGGCCAGTGGGTGCGTCTAGGAGACCCATCAGGAGAATGTCCACCTGTTCTTCCTGCTATAAAAGTCTTGGCTTTGTTGGTGTGGGATGGCCTGGTTTGCTCCTGATTGCTTTTGTTTTTGGTTTTGGAATGTTTTTGGATTTTGTTATGAGTTGAGAATTGTTCTGTCTGACACTAACATCTGTGTCAAACAGAAATGGCAGTTTTTCCCTTTTGTTAATAAATAATTTGTTGCAAACTTACCAACCGCATGTCGTCCTTTCATTTGTTACGGCTTTGAGCCGGTCGTGACAACATAGTAAAAGATATGTCCGTGCAGTCAGGACCATGAAATATTATTGAACATGGTGATAGCGTGCCCTTTTAACAATGGCTGAAACTGAGTTAATTCAATCAAAGTCAATGGCCAAGTGCCCAACTAAAGGGCACACTAATCCCCATCATGGTAACTGACTTTAGCAACATGGTGCATGTACCATATGAAAGAAATAAAGCCAAACTGGTTTGCAATAAGTGAATAAGGTGATTCTGTGTTTGCAGTGTAATCATCCTCTGGTGGGATTGATTTCATCTAAGGCTGTGTGGCTGTAAGTAGTTTCTGCTCACTTTTTTTTTATTTTTTTTATTTATTTTTTTTTTCTGTTCCTAGAGTGACTCTACTTTATTTCACTAACTACAACACTACTTCAGTGGTACTTTTACTCTCTGTAGATCAGGATCATATGAACTGAGCAGCGTTTAACACTGGGGATTTTACAGTGTAAACGTAACCAGCAACATGTTTTTCTTAATTGATTAACATTTATTTGGAAAATTGTCTTCGTCTACAAGCTACCAACTACAAACACTAATCAATTTCAAAATAAATGTGATATGTAACATACACAAGTTTTGTTGTGGTCTTGCTGAGATCATACCAGCACCCAAAAGACAAATGCTGGTACACCAGCATCCCAAGCTGGTTCCAGCATGCAAAACATACCTTACGCTGGTGACCAGCAATGCTGGATTTTTCAGCTGGGAATTCATAAAACAAACAACAGATCAAAACCGTATAGTACACTATGAAATCAATGAAAACCACCTCCAGCTGTGGTTTGAATCAGATTGCAAAAATTCGATTTCGTTTTTTTTGCTGTCCAGACTTTCAAAAACCCATCTGGATATGCAAAAAAAAATTTTTTTTACCGAGTCTGAACAAGGTTTTAGCATCACCATTACCTCTTAGCTCTGCTTGTTCGGCTTCATGCCATATGTGACCCTGGAGCACAAAAGCAGTCATAAGTAGCACAGGTAAATTTGTAGCAATAGCCAACAATACATTGTATGGGTCTAAATTATCCATTTTTCTTTTATGTCCAAAACCATTAGGATATTAAGTAAAGATGTTCCATCATTAGATTTACAAGTTGGAAATAGTAAATCATCCAGGTATTGCTTACATACTGTTACATGAAGACAAATTATTCTGATATACTACTCATGACATGCACTGTTTTTCTTAATATTATGGAAGTTTGCTGTTTCGGACACAGCTAGTACTTTTTTGGTTCCTAAATAAATCAGCATTTTTGAATGATTTGTTTGATTCAATGACTCGGTCCTAAAGATAGACACCTACTGGTACAATGACGTAAGCTGCAGATTGAGTCACTGTAAAATCTCATGCACGGATGCACAGGCTGACAGTCAGTCTGAAACAAACACGCAAACCAGCAAAACAGACAAGCAGAGAAAAGTCCCAGTGCTGTTGATCTGTCACAACCTGTCAGATTTGAGGATGGCTGTACAATGCTAAACAATGATCACAAGTGAACAATAGTTGAAGAACCTCAGCAACCCTATTACATGTAAATCTTTGGTAATCGTTGATAAATGCACACTCACCACCTCCACTGAGCAGCGGACTGACTCTGTGCACAGTGCTTTGAGAGACCACAGGAAGTTCAGTGTCAGCGGATCAGTCTGCTCCCAACAGCTTATTAACAGGCGTACTTCTATGCTTTTTTTCAGAATCAAGGCTTCTCGGAGCATGTTGTCAATGCGTGACCAGTACCTGTTAAAGGACATAGAGTAAACCAGTGTAATGCACTATACTGCTACTACTATCACTAGTGTTATAAATCTAGTAGCCAAGGTTTGGCTTGTTAGCACGATCCCATTAGAACTGCTGGTAGATGTCATAACTACAGCATCTGATCTAAAAAAGCTTCTTCCTTCCTGCAAGGACATTTAGCAGGAATTCTGACAAACATATTTATATATCACAACATTTTTATTTCTTATAGTATGTTTTGCCAGTGGCACATTCTCTTTTGGGGGGCTCTTAAATGTGTGTAATGAACACATTTTTCCTGTCCTCTGTCTTTGACATCACGGCTCAGGATAATTACTAGGAAAGGCTTTGAGACTATGTGTTTTTGTGATGTCATTAGTCAATTAATGAGAGTTAGAGTGACATGACATTTACTGTTCAGATGGCTGGATTTAAAAATAGTTGTGTCCCAAGTTCCCATGAGCCACTTTCAGATTAGCATGGTCCAGGCAAGCCTATTGCTTGAAGCTGGTGCAAATATCTTAGCCATTTATTCTGATAGATTACATTTCTTTGCAAGCATCATTCAAATCACAAGTATTATATGGTCATTTTAATGTTAGATATTTTGGTCATGTAACAGGACTCACTTGGGTTGGCTGCGGTTGAGCATTGGTAGATAGTTGGTTATGGAGATGTAGATAAATGTCTCAGCCTCTTGAATGACTCTGTTAATGGCCTCTAGGTCTTTCGTCCGTTTTTTTAGGCAGAAAACATCTGGAGAACTCTAGCACAACAAACGATAAAAAAACTGAATTATTTAACAACATGTGTGTCCAATGTAGTCAGCTTTATCAGTCCTATGAAATAATACTGCAGTGTATTTGCATACAGTGACGTCAGAAAAGTCTCCAAAATCCACATGAAAACTATGATCAACACTGGTCAGTTTCACTGCTGCTGAAGCTTAAGGTTATAAAACTACCACCAAACATAGACAAATCAAATGAAGGATCATTTCCGTGCACCAGGAATTGTTTCTGCTTCTACTAGACTTCAGTTAGATGGAAAATCAAAACACTTCTAACTCAACTCACTGAATAGTATGCTTTTGCTTCAGTGTCATTCAGATGTAGTTGAAGGTTGTTGTCTCTGTTATACAGAGCGTTCAGTTTCTTGGACCATATTGACGGCAAAAAATCTTTATACTGCAGTTGCCAGTAGAGGCTGAATATCTTGTGCAGGTCCAACACCAGACAGCTGCAGTTATAAATAATGATGCCCAACTCCTTCATCTGTGAAAATAACACATCACCTCACTCACCAGATCAATTAAATATTACTAAACAGAATGAAGAACATGCCATATCACATAACTCCAACATACAGATTAATAATCAAATTAACTAAATGGAATTAGTAAAGCAAAAAAAACACCTTTTTAAAAAGAATTTGCACAAACTGCTGCATAAGATTGATGTTTTGTCCTTTTTGAAACTGAGTCAGACAATGTTTACTTCTTTGTTAATGGAATAAAATACTTGTTTCAACAATTTAAACCAGTCTTTAAACTAATTTCTGGAGATTTGTCATTTTGAAAGTGCATTTACGCTATAGACCTAGACTCCCTGTGTTCTACTACCGGTCACAATTGTGACCAGACATAAAACCCATTTTTTCATGGACTTTTCAATCATTTTTTTAAATAATTGACATTGATTGTTTAATATCCTTACAAATATCACACAAATTCATATATGTCATATCTGGGAAAAATTTGGGATTAAATGGGTTAAGAGTAGAGTTGTTCTTTACCGTAGACAGTGACCTCCAATCCATGCCAGCACTTCCTATGTACATGTGCTTCCTGTCCACCACCCAGAAGGAGGAGTTGAGCTGACCTTTAATGAGGGCTTTCATGTTCAGGTAATGCACTTCTGCACCTGGAGAATAAACAAACAAAACAGTCAATTATGAATCACTGGTTGTCAAATTGTTCACACCAAGTGCCATCAACAGGAAACGTTACGCAGCAAAAGCTACTTTGGTGGGATTCCAAAACACAAGAACTCATTGTGCTAATACAAAGACCCTTTGAACTGTTTTGGCATGATTTCACTTTATCCTGATTTCTTGAGTCCTGCAAGATTCCAGCGGTCTTCCTGACTTTCTACTCCTACAGATACCCCACTCTTGCCCTCTCCTATGTCTCATCTTGAGTCCCTGGTGTTTATTCCCAAGATTCCAACTCATCCCAATTTAAATGGTTTTATTTGTCTCAAGTTTTTTATGAAGTCTGTAAAGCCACCAGTATTTCGACACAAAACCCCCAGTATTCCCTCTCTGTCTCTTTCTCCTCTCAGCCATAATTAGCTATACCAAGTCACTTCTCCCACTTTTCACTACTTCTCCCAAACCTTCAGTAGTCCTGGTTTCCCTGCTTTATCTCCTACCATTGCTCTCTAGTCTTCTGCTCCTGAGTGTCCAGTGGTCCTTCTTAATTTTTCGGGAATCCTTTCAAAGCCTGTTGTCTTCAGCTATCTAAAGTATCTGAGCAGATGAGGGCCAGGGAGAATCTAAGAAGTAGGAAAAAGCTCAAGGAGGGAACTTGAGGTTGATGTGGATAAATCTGGGAGTGAACCTAAAAAGAGTAGGTATACGCTGTTCCCCCACATTTGGGAAGTCTTTTTTTTATTGCTCTATTAAAATTTCTTGCAGGTTTGATTGCAGGTTTACTTGGGTCACTGGTTAGAGAAGGGGAGTCCAATCCTGTTCCTGGAGATATTCCTGTATACTTTAGGTTCATCTATCAAGTGCTACTGAAGATGATTTCGCTGGTTCAGGTGTGTTTGATCAGGGTTGGAGCTAAACTTTGCAGGACGGTAGATCTCCAGGAACAGGACTGGGCACCTTTGTATTAAAGTGTTCTCCACAAATCATGGAGTAACCTGTTTTAAAGTTATCAAATTCCTGTGTCTTTGCATCTTCACACTTCACACTTCACACAAAGAATCTTACAAGATGGTTTTGTTAGACAGTGGATGCTAAATAATATCATATACTTACCACTCTGAGTGAGTGCCTTGAGCTCTGAGGAATTAGTTAGTCCACTGACCACCTTCAAACTGACTGACCTAGACTGCAGACTCATCAACTGATGGAGTAAGATCTGACCCTGAGGATGACAGAAGAAATAGTCACATTTAAATGCAGTCATATTGGGACGAATCTAGCTCTCTGTAAAATAAACTCTCATAGATGTAATCAGCAGAGGTGTTGACACTGCAGTATGTTGGGTGTTACCTGTTTGGCCTGGGGAGGTTTTGACTCATACTCAGTAGAGTTCAGTGCCCACCATGGTGACACGATCTCAACAGATCGATGTGCTTGATCCAAAAGCTCATGGAGACCAGCGGCCAGTGAAACTGTGTCCTTATATGGAATGGACAGATCTTCTGGAATATTCTCAACAAGCACAACACTGTGAACACAAGATCATCTATATTCAAGTCCAGGCAGGATTCACTGAGAACGGATATTACAAGGGTAATGATTTCCAATGATTTGCATAGGGTTATTACTGACCAATAATATTGTTTCCAGGCCCAAACCTCTACTCAGTTTCAAGTGAGAACACTCAACAGCCAGTTATGAGCACTATTCATTTGTATCACACCATTAATCTAAGCTTTTTAAAACTCACAGTGTATACTACAGTCTCTGGCCTTATGACGTCCCGGATACCAATATTTTAAAGATTCAGAAAATATGAATCACTGTGTGACCAATTGAGAGTTTGGTTAGGATGATGATTTTTCAGTACTACTAAAGCTTACTGTGAGTATATATTAGCATTTTTAATTGTTTGCTACATTGCTTTTGGGATCTGAAGGAGCATGTGAACCTGGAAACAGTGACACGTGATGTCTGTCAGACTTTTGGACTACTCCGTAGTTCTTCCTGTGTTTTCTTTTATGGTCTTTTTCCTGTTCTTGTTTAGTTTGATTACTTTATGATTCCATGCACCTGTGTTCCCCTGATTGCCCTGTGTTCACAAACCCCAGTCTGTTCCCTTTGGTTTTGTCGGGTCTACTCGTTGTGAACGTATTCCTTGTGCTCCGTGTCTCCCTTTTGGATTATTAAAGACTCTCATTTTGTGAAATCTCCACGTCTTCTCGTTCCTCCCGTAAGCGAATTGTAACAGAAGACCCGACCAATACAGTTACCTACGTGTGTCTACCCTCCGTTTTTGTTTCAGTTTTTTATCTCAGTTTCCCCTTATGAATCCCTTCACCCGCCCGGAATTCCTCCTCCTCCTGCTGGAGCAGGGGGACAGATCTCTTGAGGACCATACGAGACAGTTCCAGCTGTTAGCTAGCACCATCAGCTACCCAGACGACGCGCTCTACTCATTCTATGATGCAAGCTTGAACAGCGCGCCATCGCCGTCGTCCGAAGATGATCCTCGAGAGAATTTAGCCGCATTTGTGGAGTGGATTCTGGCGAGAAATGGATCGCCTCTCAACATCTCTCCCAAGGATGATCTCGCCAGATCCACTCCTGACCTAGAGCCCAGCCCACCATCTCCCCGAGGTGCGGAGCATCAGCCCGAGCCCACCGAAGACGTAGAGCCCATTACCGCAGCGATCAACGAGCCAGCGCAATGCCGAGCAAATGAGCGGAGGATCATCTCGGATTTGGAGCCCGACCCGTCAGACCAGGTGCGAGAGCCGGCGACAGTGCCCACCGCGAATGAGGTCGTCTTGCCCCCTCTCCTCTCTCCTTTGTCCCCGCTGGTCCCATCCAGCCCTGAGAGGGCTCCCGTTTCCCAGTCCAGCCAGAAGTGGGCTATGATCCCCGAGGGCAGCCCTGAGAGCCCGGAGACTCACAAATATGCCCACCCACCCGCCCGCTCCTGCCTCCACCACCGCTGTCATCTGGCAGACCCTCTGCTCGCCCTCAGCCCACCATCAATACGTGCGAGCGCCGCGGGTCTGCCATCCTCCATCGTCGCCGTGGCTGGAGCATCCCTCACCTCCACCTCCAGTCTCCGAGGCCCGGACTCCACCTCGGGCCGTAGACCCAGCAGCTCAACCTCGGCTCCTAGCTTCCTCACCCCCACCATCACCCGTCAATCCACCAGCTCCCTATCTCTGTCTCCGCCTCTGGCTTCTCCACCACCTGCTCCGCTGCTGTTGGTCGGCCCCCTGGAGTCAGTGGCAATTCCTCCTCCATGGCTCCTCCCTCCATCTGCTCCACCGTGGGTCATCGTAATGGCTGTGGCCTGGGTTCCAGCTTGGCTCCTCCTGCTCTAAGCCCCTCCTGTCTTCTCCCTGGCTCCTCTCTCCTTTGTCACCCCCATGGACCCTCCCGGGTGTCCGTCCTCCTCCTTCCAAGTTCCCACCCATCCCTCCCTCTGTTGTATCTACGGTGCGAGGACGCACCTTCCGGGAAGGGGCGAAATGTCAGACTTTTGGACCCATTTTGCCTCTGTAGTTCTTCCTGTGTTTCCTTTTATGGTATTTTTTCTGTTCTTGTTTAGTTTCATTACTTTATGATTCCATGCACCTGTGTTCCCCTGATTGCCCTGTGTTTATAAACCCCAGTCTGTTCAGTTTGGTTTTGTCAGGTCTACTCGTTGTGAACGTCTTCCTTGTGCTTTGTCTCTGTGACAATGTCAGACTTAACCGGATGGGTGGGCATAACTGATAAATTAGCATTATGTGTACAAAAAATTCATTGTAACACCTCCTAGATTTTACTAGATTACAAAATTACAAATAGTTGTTTGTGTATTTATCATCCTGACAGTGATTCAGCACAATAAATCTTTATATGGCTGCAACAGACTGAAACAGATCACAAAGACATGGAATACACAGATCAATAAGAGAAACAAAACACCTTGATGATAAGACGCAGCAGGGCTACAAACACAATAGAGAACAGCATACTGCATACTAATGGAAATAATGCAATAATAAATACAATAATAGTGAGAACATTGAAATGATTATGATTACACACATACATACATAAATGTATGTATATTATGGTGGCTTGCCAGTATTGCCTTAAGCAAGTGTCCTGGTCACGTGGACTCGTGAAGCGAAGAAATCGGTTGCCCCCATTCCCTATTTGCCATGATCCGGAGGAGAAATCTTAGGTAAAGTGTTCTCCTAAATGTTCTCCTAAATGACACTAATGTCTAATTTTTTAATCATGTCTTAATTAAAAGCTGATTTGAATCCAATTTAAAACAATGGTTACATCAAACAATTTTCAAAATACATTTTGTTTCCAAAAATACTACAGAAGTAAAGTACAGATTCCCCTCCATAATAAAAATAACATTATATAAAATTCATAATCCTGTCTTTTTGACCCATAAGCTTTAAGAAATGTTTATTACACAATCCAACTTAAGAAAGATTGCAGTCAGTAGATGCTAATGCAAACAGAATTCACAGGAGGGTTGAGGTAGTCTAGTGGTTAAGAATGTTGGCTGTTAAAGGTCCCGGGTTCAGTTCAGGAAATAAGATTTACTGAGGTCCCAGTTGTGCATTACCACCATCACTTGAACTCCAACACTTAAAGCATCCTTGGTGGCTCCAGAGGGATTTCACTTGTACTGAAAGTGGCCTCAGATGAGAAGTGCCTGCTAATGTTTTTTTCTACTGCTAAAGCATGTAGATTTGATCATAGTTCCTATCCTGTTACAGTGCCTGTACATTGAGTCTGTGTAATAGAATATCTTAAAAGGACACATTACCCGCACTCTGTCCAACACTTAAATAGCTCCAAATCAATACTCTCTCTAAATCATATCTTTACAAACACTTATAATTAAGACCATACAAGTTAACCATTAAAAAAAAAGACACACCTTTCTTATAAGATTTTATTTGATAATTGGTGCTTTCAATGATAAACCAGAGGAGAAACTGCTTCCCTCATGGCTATGTGTGTTTAGAGTTTAAAAACAAAACAACAGAAAGAAAAAATTGTCTTATGACAATGTATTCAGTATTGAACTTTACATAAAAAATACATAAAAATTACATTTAAAATGCATCACAAAAAAGAGGGCATTAGCTCGTCTGATAGCCTGTCCCCTAATATGTTATGTAATTAGTAAACATGATTCCAACACATTTTTCAAATGTCTTCTCATTAAAGCTTTGTCATCTATGTGATGAAGTGCCAGAGTGACTCTATGAAAATGCTTTGCAGGAATTATGCAGATATTTAACACCACTACATTTACATATATTAATTTAACAGACAGTTTAATCCAAAGTAACTCACAAATGAGCCAACAATGCAATTTAGCAATGCAATTTAGGAGCCAACAATATTAGCAGTTCGCAGAAGAGAGTAGAGTAGAGCAGAAGTGAAAGTGAAGAAAAAGTGTTGTTTGTTCAAGTGGCCACCCTGAACGCTAATGTTTGCAGCTGCAGAAGAATGATGTGAATTTGCTGACCACAGAGTCACTGCATTGCGTTGTGATGACACAGAGAAAAAACGCTGGGTGAGAAAGTGCAAAACCTTTGCAGATGATAGCTTGGACAGCACAGCAGGACCTTGAAGAACTGTGGCATTTACAAGGAGCTGACCAACTTGTTCTGGGTACTATTCATGGTCAAAGACACAGCACACTGTTTGAAGGTGCCATTATCTGCTTCGCCAGCAGACCTAGACCATCATAGTGATCCATATGAGCTCAAAGGTATTGTGGAGAATCTTAGTCTTCAGTTTCTCTTTTCTGAGGTCTATGTTGAACTGTGCATCATGCAAAATTGCAAGGGGGAAGCATTCATTTTCTAATATTAGATGTATTAAAAGTTTTATTAAAACATAAAACAAAATGACACCGATGCATCTTGATTACCTGTCCTTGTTGACAATAGAATCAAATTTTAAAAGAATGCTGGACTGTGCATGATTTTGATATATATACAGTGTATATATATATAAATTCAGATGATAGATTTTTAGCCCTTAAATGAAACTATCTGTTATTCAACTGCTTGTATTATTTATATACTGTAACCTAGTATTTTACCTATATCTAAGGCCTGTATCTCAATTATTGATTGGCAACCATGTCAAAAATATAATTGTTAATATCAATAAGCAGTATTCCAAAATTAGAATGTTCCTGTTCTTCATTAAATATGTGCCACCAGGCATATACATTATATATTGTGTATTATTTACACATAATATACACAATGTAAATATTAGCAAATTAATATCATATAATAATATAAAAATGTTGAAGTACATTTAAAATTAAATGAAATATTAAAGTGGCCATACCATTCTATGCAATTAGAAGAATTACATTTCACAAGACTATTTACTACTCTCACAGTTAAATGTTTCAAAATTAAGGTAATTTTAATAAGCAAAGTTCACATGTATAACAGTGCATACTCAGTGGTGTAATGTAACGAAGTAATAATACTTTGATACAGTACTTAAGCATTTTTTGGGAGTATCTGTACTTTACTTGAGTTTTTATATTTCAGCCAACTTTTACGTTTATTCCACTACATTTTCTAATTAAAATGTATACTTTTACTCCGATACATTTCCCCGAAGCATATTCGTTACTTACTACAAAACAGTCAGAAGTCAGAAGCACATGGACTGCAGGAAAGCAGGTTTGACGAATCAGTGGTCTGGCGTCCGCAAGTTAGACTCCTAAAAACACCTTTGCTCGTGCAAACAAGTGCGCACACAACCGCGGGTGTCTAATTAAAATGTATACTTTTTCTCCGAATCATTTCCCCGAAGCATATTCGTTACTTACTACAAAACAGTCAGAAGTCAGAAGCACATGGACTGCAGGAAAGCAGGTTTGACGAATCAGTGGTCTGGCGTCCGCAAGTTAGACTCCTAAAAACACCTTTGCTCGTGCAAACAAGTGCGCACACAACCGCGGGTGATTTCATTTTCCACTCAAGTCCAGGCTGGGGTGTGCGATTGTCACGAATCCGGTCCATGAACTTTCCTTTTCATTGACTCTCGCACCACACAAACTGTTGCATAGCACCCCGGACTACATTTCCCATCATGCATTGCACTGATTGGACTCAGCACGAATTGCACACACCTGTTTACACTGATTGCACCCAGCTGTTTCATATCACTCCCTCACTATTTAACACTCACTCTGATCCCTTCCCTCTGCCGAGTATTGTTTCAGCATTTATCACTCCCCTAGAGATAGCTACTTTACGGAGCCTTAGCCTTAGCCTTAGCCTTAGCCCTTGTCATTTCTCCTTAGCCTTAGCCCTAGTCATTTGCCTTAGCCTTAGCCTTAGCCTTCTCGGTTTCTGATCTTCGCCTGGTTCCCTGGATTCACCCCTTTTGTCTTGCCCCTTTTGATTCTGTCTGCCGATCGTCGACCTGCTCTAGCCCTAGGACTATTCTTGTGTTTTGCCCACCATATACCTGTTTGCCCTCATCTGACCCATGCCTGTTTCATGACCACGTCTCTGTCTTCGTTTCAATAAAGCTTGCATATGGATCCGCACGTCTCACGTCTTGTCAGCCCCGTTACAGCGATATACAGTATATCTGCAATAATATGGAAAGTGTTGTTGTAATGATGTGCGATATGACATTATCAAGTAGGCTATATCATCAAATCACACACAGAGTACACGCACATTGATTTATTAGGCTATTTAAAGTCAAAATTCCAGGCATTCTAAATTATGGATGGCAAAAAGTCTTCTGTATGCTTTTTATATTTATATAATTTAATATAGTTAACTTAATCTATATCATTTAAAGAGTACCGTTTTTCTGCAGATATCAGCATGATAACACATTTAATAATCATTTTATACAAGTTCAGTAAAGCAATAAGTGACTTACATTTTAGAGGTAATATTGCTTGTTTTTGCTCAATTTTGCGAACGAATATAGTTCCAAACAAAGATCACAGCACTGTTTTGTGTCTCTGAGCAACACCAAGAGCTTGTAACACTTCAAAGAGAAAGAAACAATTGAAATCACATCATATGACCTCTTTAAATGCACCCATGTCCCCTCTGAGATACACTAAACTGTAGGCTTAATGCTATTTCAGATGCAGATTCCAGAAATGTTTTCTTATGTTGGAATGAAAGACACTAAGTACCGGATGAAGTGCTTCTTATTCTTACCCAAAAATACAAAATGGAAGAAAGAGTTAAAACTGAACACAATCTTGCTACTCAAGCGGTGTATGAATTTTTTTTAGATATATTTATTTGCTTCTTTTCCATTTTGCATGTACTTGTACTTTTACTTTCAATACTTAAGTACGTTTAAGATTTTAAAAATACTTTTCATACTTAAGTACAGTAAATATCACATACTTTAAGACTTTTACTCAAGTAATATTCTAAATGGTGACTTCAACTTCTACCAAAGTCATTTTCTGGAAAGATATCTGTACTTTTACTTGAGTATGGCTTTCAGGTACTTTATACACCACTGTGCATACTCAAACACAAACAACAACTGACATAGAACCGAAGAAACTAAGGAACTTAAATAACCTATATGAGCAACATCACATTCGATATGGCTGTATATGGGCTCGACCGTAGGTAACCACAGCATGCCAATATGCAGTCATATATCACTTCTACGAATGTGATGTTGCATTTATACAATAGTTCAATGGCATGAGTGTGTAAATGCATAAGAAACAACAACGGAGTGTCTTAAATCCCTCTTTTGTGCAGAACTACTTCCTTCCACCACAAATTAAAATCTAAAGTTGACAGTTTAACAGCGGAGTCCAAGCCTCCATGACTAATTCAAAAACGTCACTTTAGAACTAGTAACGAAGGAACGTTGAGTTGCTTCATTGAAACCTTATTGTATTACTGTAGTAAAAGCTGTGTATTATGTGTAGTAGAGTTTTATGAGAGAGAGATTGACTGAGTGAGTGTGATTACCTGCATCTGATACAGCATTCATTCTTCAGATCAATCTCATATTCACAATAAAACATTAGTTTGAATGCCTGCTGAGGAAAGCGATAGGCTGGCACTAAGGGTGATTTCCATTGACAGCGCTACTCAGTGCATTTGTTGGCTGTGTCTTACAAGCTGTTATTAAGAGTAAAAATAACTTCAGTTTCAGCCTCTTTCAAAGTACTTTACTGCTGACTCGTAAAACAATGTCACTAAAATCACCATCATGAACACACACACACCATTTCTCAATATTAAATACTACTATTACGTATAGAAAATATTATTTATTGAATAATAATGTTAAATGAACAACAGAAATAGCCATCATAAAAGTTGCTAGGCAATTCTGTCAAAACTACAAAGACAGCGCTCTGATATACAGCACTGAAGTAACATAAAATATAACAAAACTGATTCTTTGTCTCGGTTTGAATTTCAGAAATTCCACCTCCTGTGCCCGGAGACAGCGCCATCCAGCCTGATCTGTCCCTCTTTCAGCCAAACCGTACTAGACTAGACATGACCTTTCAATCGTATTTGCACTCTGCAGCTCACTATATGCGTAATGGTCTGGATAAATCTACATTAAAAATGTAAGACTCTGCTTGGTCTCACTTCAGTTCTTTCTGTGCTACTTTCTCCGTAGCTGTACTACCGGTCAATGTTATGTTAGTGCTTTTATAGTCCACTGTTTTGAATCAAGAAAAATGCAGCCTTCAAGCATCAGAAGTATGGTCGCCGGCATGCAATTCTGCTTGGATCCGTCTACCATCAGCTTACTAGAAAATCCATCGATTCGTCTCCTACTTAATGGCCTCAAATAAGAAAAACCTTAAGGCAACGATCAGCACCTCCCCTTCACACTCCTACTCTTGCTAAAGTTAATATCACGTTTAAGAGAGGGATGCTTTGGCTCTTATACCGATTTAATGCTAGAGTCTGCTTTGCTAACAGCTTTATATGGTTTTCTCAGAGGTGGCGAGTTTACCACATGCTCTGATTCTTTTAATCCATCACAGGACCTCACAATTTCTGATGTAGCTAGTGTTGTTTTTGGCGGCCTGTTTTAATTTGAGTTTTAGTCTAGTCTTTGTGTGAAGCTGTCATTTTAGTTTTTATTAGTTTTAGTCACGTTCATACTCTTTTTAGTCTAGTCAAGTTTTAGTCAACTAAAAGTCTGAGTATTTTAGTCTTATTTTAGTCAGAATTATCCATGACTATTTTCGTCTAGTTTTAGTCGACGAAAACTGATGTATTTTAGTCTCTTTTTAGTAATGCAATTCTATTTAACCCAGTCAATATAGTATAAGTACCTAGTAGTATAGACGAAACCAAAATGTTCTTTTAGCCAAACCCATTTCAAACAAGGTTATCTTATTATATTATTGTTACCTTATAGACTCAAGAATACATCCATTCCAGACACGGAAGACGCTCTGATTTGAATTTACAACATTTATTTTACCAACCAAACATGTTAGAAGTACACACGCATAAATTTAAATAAAGACGAACCCCGGCTGGCCGGCCATCGGTCCTTTTCTCTGTGTCAGACTTAACTTTGTTTGGTTTTCGTCTTCTAAATCAGTGTTTCCTAACCTTTCTTTAGTCGCGACACCTGTTGGAAATTTTAACAAATTTGTGGCACCCTACAAAATTAATTTTGTCACAATATTTGAATTTCTAACTTCGATATGATAATTTGAAAAGTATAGATATTCGGTACAACAGGGAGGAACTGCAGAATATAATGTCATACAGATATTTTAATATTATAAAAAAAATGTGTCCATCAATGGTGACAATCAGTAGGCTAATTTCTAATGAAGAGACCAATTTATATAAGATTTTAATGTAGGCTTTTATTCATATGTAAACATTGTGAGATAACCAGAAAGAGAAACCAAAGGCATTGAAGAGTTAGTGGACTTTGCTGTTCCGATTCGCATGAACGGTATACGAGTGGAGCGACTGAGCGGAGCGCACACATAGAGCGGGATAATACACAGAGCGTCACACCACGTGAAAGTAAATCCTGAGTGGTGAACTAATTTTCGGCAGCCGAATTTCAGTGCATCTCTAATTATTGGTGACATTAGAAATGGATATTATATAATAGCTGCTTTTTTGAACATTTTAGCAATTTAAAAATATTTAAAAAATATTTTTTTACACGGCACCCCTGCTCTCGACAGACGGCACCCCGGTTGGGAAACACTGCTCTAAATAATGCCGCGAGTGGGGCTTGAGGAAGTGACGTCGTCTGCGTCTGCGCAGTGCGACCTGATGCAGCCCCTGAAGCGAGACACAGGAAACAGAAATACTGCTAAATAATAATAATAACGTGACTAAACAAGACGAAATAACGTTATAACATTTCGTTCTGTCTCGTTTTGGTCAACGAAAATTAAGAGACATTTTAGCATAGTTTTTATTTTGTAAACCACATTTAGTCTCATTTTTACTCGTCAACGATATTGCATTATACATTTAATTATAGTCATCGTCACATGACCAGCATTTACGTTGCGTCTCATCTCATTTTTCGTCACGTGATAAAGGTTTGTTGATGACGATATTTAGTCATAATTTTCGTTGACGAAAGCAACACTAGATGTAACCATTTATTCTCACTACTTCACCATATATCTAAAGCAGATAAAAACAAGGAAGGCACAGTCATTTTTATTTCTGAATCTAACTCAGTTTTTTGTCCTCTGTCTTCCATGTTGGCCTACTTGAGAAGCCGTACACAAGCTGGTCCACAGGACCCATTGTTTTCCACAGAGGAGGGAAAGCCCATGTCCAGAGCCTGGTTTGCCTCTCTTCTCTGCCAATACTGTGGTCTTCCCCCAGAACGTTACACAGCTCATTCTCGGCGCATAGGGGCTGCTACAACTGCAGCTTCCTCCACTCGTGTTTCTACATTGAAGGCCATGGGGCAATGGTCTTCTGTCACTTATGAATGTTACCTCCGACCCGATGCTCGAGCCATCCTTGAGGCTCAAAAAGCTATGAGTGCAGCTCCCTAATCTGTGGTTTAAAATAAAATGTTTGGCTTCAGTAGCGGTTGGGTGTGTTTACTTATATACTGTATATATATATATATATATATATATATATTTATTACTCTTGCTTCATTTCTTATGCTGACTTTACGTAGTTGATTGGCTATTTTAAAGCAGTAAATTGGCTTCCTGCATTGCTCATTTGGTTCCTCTGCTGGCTCTTTTTAGCGGGAAGAGGATTGCCTGGTATGGTCTGTTGGGGGATTTTTTGTGCTGCTCTCCTATTCTTAAAATAGGAGGGTTGCCCCAGAAGCTGCTGCTGTTTCCCTGTCTTGGCTTTCATGGAGCTCATGAAAAGGACAGGGAACTTGGAACAGAGCCATACTGCCAAATGTAACTTTAGAAAACATGCCAATAAAAGTTGACTAAAAGGGTTGTCTATGGTTTTCTTTTTGACTTAAAGGGTTAAAATGAAAAGTCTAGCATACCTCAGAGGCAAGCGCACTGCGCATACGTGCTGTGCCATTCGCCGGAACTGCTTCAGTGTATGACAGATACCGGAAGTGAGAGAAAAGTGTTTATTACGTTTGAAATATGGATATTTTTCTTACAAAAACGCATGGATTCGCTACAAGAGGCCTTTATTCACCCCCCGGAGCCATGTAAGGCACGTTTTATTATGGATGCGTGCACTTTATTTGACGACTTGTGGACTACTCAACTGCAACACCCACTGACTGCAATGATAGAGCTTGGAATAGCCAGGACAATTTTTAATATAACTCTAACTGGATTCGTCTGAAAGAAGAAAATCATATACACCTAGGATGCCTCGAGGGTGAGTAAAACACAAGCCAATTTTCATTTTTGGGTGAACTAACCCTTTAAGAGGTCCTGACTGAAATAAATTTCAGTAGTTCAATACTTTTTCCCTGTTTCATTCCATTTGATTACACATAACTTAATTTCTGAACTTATTTGTTTAGTTTTATTTGCATGTAGGGGTTACTTGGGTTGGTATCGATATCTGGTGAAAATACCATGTCAACAGCACCTTTAGAAATATTTTTACTGGGAAAAATGGTGATGTGTTTTACTTATTTTACCCACTGTGTGTGTGTGTGTATATATATATATGTGTGTGTATATATATATATATATATATGTGTGTGTGTGTGTGTGT
>NW_015506213.1:576889-578095 GCF_001515645.1 Sinocyclocheilus grahami | reverse complement strand
TATATATATATATATATATATGTGTGTGTGTGTGTGTGTGTGTGTCTGTGTATAAGGGGCCGTACAAGCCATAATTCATTCTGGCACTCTCACACACTTACATGCATTCAAATGCATATATTTTTGCTATCACATTCTCCTTACACATGCATACATTTCTACTCTCACACACGCATACATTCTCCTTTCACATTCATATACTGTATACGGTATATACAGTATATATATATATATAGCATGTATGTATGTCTGAAGAAAATATGTGTATGTAAGAGAAGAATGTATGTATGTAAGAGAGAGAGTATAGTGGAAACGGAAGGCAGGTCAGGCGCGATCAGTGTTACGTTCAGGACAGTTCCTGATTAGCATGGCTGAGGTATTTTATTTATTTTTTAATATATATATATATATATATATATGTACATTATCATCGTGAAAAGGTTACATGACCTCGTCTCTTGAGGGAGTTGTGATTGAGACTCAGCCTCAGTCGTGTTGCCAGATACAGGTATTATAAGCGTCTATGGATTTTTTTCCCACTTAATTTAGGAAGTGAATAAAGTGGGAGGTTGCAAGTTAGGGACAGCGATATCTTTATATTATTTCCATAACTCAAGATTTGGACTCATTGCAGTTTATTTCTTTTTAGATTGTTTGTTTGTTGTTCAATATCTCGCAACGCCAGCATTTAAACTGACAGTAATCAAAAACGACCAGGTTACAGTTTTTGCCTATTGCTTGAACACTATAGACACATGCTTAGACCAAAGTAACAAAACTTGAAGCTTTTGTTACTATACATTAAACACAGTGTAACCATACCTTAAAAGGGGTCATATGATGCGATTTCAATTTTTCCTTTCTCTTTGGAGTGTTACAAGCTCTTGGTGCATAAAGAAGATCTGTAAAGTTGCAAAGACTAAAGTCTCAAATCCAAAGAGATATTCTTTATAAAAGTTAAGAGTCAGCCACGCCCCCCTAAAACGGCTCGTTCTAACACGCCCCCACATGTCTACATCACTATGTGGGAAGATTTGCATAATGCCGCCCAAATGTTCACGCAAAGAAAGAAGGCGTAACTTTTATTCTCGCTGTAGTATTGTTGCTGCCGCCATGTCGTGAAGATGCTGTGTGTTTCGTTGTGAAAGCAAAACTACTTTGTTTGGTCTTCCAAAAGAGGACGATATCCGCTTCGTCATGCCTGGA
>NW_015506213.1:544381-576177 GCF_001515645.1 Sinocyclocheilus grahami | reverse complement strand
GTATGTATGTCTGAAGAAAATATGTGTATGTAAGAGAAGAATGTATGTATGTAAGAGAGAGAGTATAGTGGAAACGGAAGGCAGGTCAGGCGCGATCAGTGTTACGTTCAGGACAGTTCCTGATTAGCATGGCTGAGGTATTTTATTTATTTTTTAATATATATATATATATATATATATATATATACATTATCATCGTGAAAAGGTTACATGACCTCGTCTCTTGAGGGAGTTGTGATTGAGACTCAGCCTCAGTCGTGTTGCCAGATACAGGTATTATAAGCGTCTATGGATTTTTTTCCCACTTAATTTAGGAAGTGAATAAAGTGGGAGGTTGCAAGTTAGGGACAGCGATATCTTTATATTATTTCCATAACTCAAGATTTGGACTCATTGCAGTTTATTTCTTTTTAGATTGTTTGTTTGTTGTTCAATATCTCGCAACGCCAGCATTTAAACTGACAGTAATCAAAAACGACCAGGTTACAGTTTTTGCCTATTGCTTGAACACTATAGACACATGCTTAGACCAAAGTAACAAAACTTGAAGCTTTTGTTACTATACATTAAACACAGTGTAACCATACCTTAAAAGGGGTCATATGATGCGATTTCAATTTTTCCTTTCTCTTTGGAGTGTTACAAGCTCTTGGTGCATAAAGAAGATCTGTAAAGTTGCAAAGACTAAAGTCTCAAATCCAAAGAGATATTCTTTATAAAAGTTAAGAGTCAGCCACGCCCCCCTAAAACGGCTCGTTCTAACACGCCCCCACATGTCTACATCACTATGTGGGAAGATTTGCATAATGCCGCCCAAATGTTCACGCAAAGAAAGAAGGCGTAACTTTTATTCTCGCTGTAGTATTGTTGCTGCCGCCATGTCGTGAAGATGCTGTGGGTTTCGTTGTGAAAGCAAAACTACTTTGTTTGGTCTTCCAAAAGAGGATGATATCCGCTCCGTCATGCCTAGAGCTGATCCGTGCTGGTCGCTGAGGGAATACATCAACTTTCACCGTGGACGAAGCAGAGTCCAGCCCGGGGTCGTCACATGTGTTTGCCGCTCATTTGTCGGATCTCGACCCCACCGCCTCAGCTCACTCTATCCCGGCCTCAGCGCACGCTAAGCTGGGGCTTCCCCTCATGCTAGGCCGCTGTGTTTTTCGTTGTGAAAGCGAAAATACTTTGTTTGGTCTTCCAAAAGAAGACACGACTAGAAATCAGTGGTTAAGTTGTATTTACAATACTGTTCCAGAACAGTTTAACTCAAATATCCAGATGTGTGCAGTACATTTTATGGAGGACTGTTTTCTGATCCTGGGAGAGTAACGTTAGACTAAAATGCCGGCAGTTCTGACTCACGTAAGTACGTTTTCATTTAAAGGATTTGCCACTGATGATTCAAACGCGAGTTTTGGGCAGTGTAGAGTAGCACTTGTTGTTTGTCATTTCTCCGATATATATATGTCCTAGCATTGCAGACATACAGTAATTTATTAATGGGATGTTCAATTGTAGTCTTTATTTTGATGCAGCCGCAATGAACCTGGCCTGCCATGGTGTGCATCTGAGGGGGTATTGAATGTCAGGCTTGTATTGTCCTCCGAGAGTTTCCTTTTAAAGGAGGGAAAGTTTAGCCAAAATAAAAAAATCTGTCATCATGTACTCACCCTCAAGATGTTTCAAAGCCATAAGAATGCAAAAAATGCTGGAGCTGCACTTGCTGGATATCAGTGTTCTTGGGCCGCACGCATCTCTGGCTATTCAAATTTGACAGGTGAGGGAGATCATCCAACCGGTGTTGCCATCTTTGGGAAAATATGTCATCCCATGAGTATTTGTGCTTGAGTAGATCTTGTAAGTTTCTCCTCACAGTGTCAACAGCTTCTTTAGTGAATGTGCCTGCATTATCAGTGGCGATTTTCATTAATGCAAAGCTTGTACTGCCAGAGGAACTGGATGCTGCAAAAAGATGGATTACTATCCAGTATTCTTACAGACTTTTTCAATGTCTGCCAAAAGGGTTGCTGCCAAAAATACAGGAGAACACCCAAGAGAGTGCTTGTAAGGCCTTGATGACCTTTCCCATGAATCTAGAATGGCCTTAGAATATATGGCCTGTAGAATATAATAGAAAGAAGGAGAGATCCTTCTCGAATCTTCTGACAAGGACGAGAGCTCTTTGCATTGCTACCATTTATCTCCAATAGACATTTCCCAATGGTCTTCCACATTGTATTGTTGCACTTACCAGATCCTCAATTTTAGCTATGGAAATGTACTTTTACACATGGCCTACCGAACGGGGCAGGCTCCATAACAGCAGTTAAGTGGTCCATTTACCACAGATCCCAGAAAAGTCTTCACTGCTTAGGGCCCATGACAGTTACTGATTCTTCACCATTGCCTTAGGGCACCATTAGGGCTCCACTGTCTTGGGAGTGTTGACTCCTATCAGCATCAATCTGATAAAACTAAACCTCTTTCAAATACAGTCATTCATTCAAATCCTCCTGAAATGCAGTATTGAAACAGAGATTTTGTTTTAGGCCTACATATAAACTTCAGGAAATGCAGTTATAGAGTACATGGGACATTATAAGACTGAATTGTTGAACTGTTGTGGCAATTCTTTATTTGTGGACATTGAGTCATCTTTTTTTTCACTTGAAGTTTTTCTCTTTGCACATTGTCTGGGATATTTATAATATTTATTGGATATTTATATAGGGTATAGGATATAGTTATTCTTGCCTTCATCATATGATCCCTTTAATATATTCATTGGCAACTTTGTCTTAATTACCAATATGCTATTTTAGAGTCCTTTCATAGGATCCATGCACAGACACCTTTGTACCAGCATTTTATCTTAGATGTATATTGCTCTAAAGAGTGCAGTTTGTCTTTGCTATTGTCAGCTTTGTCCTCTATGTTGTGTTCAAAGGTTATAATGGAGGAAGTGTAATGCAGTACATTGCTTTTAATAGTTTTTGTTGCTACAAAATTTCTTCAGCAATATATTTGTATTTTCACTGGTCAGTGTGGGATCACTGATTTCACTTGAATGAGTTGAACTGCCTGCATGAGTCGCTGGAGGTTTGGATGCTTTAAAACATGAGCTGATTCCGAGTCTGAAGGATCATACATTTGAGATGTTCTTGACTGCCCTCTCTGTGAATTGTCCAGATATGCATTCATGCCATCCCTAGGAACTGGAGTTGATGTTTCGAACTCCTCAAGTGTCTTTGTTTCATTTGGCCATGGAAGCAGCTAGTTCTGTTTGAATGTTCAGCTTTGTCTTTTTTTTAATGAGCTGCTGTAAGTTTAGCCTTGTCCAAGTCCAGGGCATGTGTCTCATGTAAAGCAGTGGCTCATGTCTTTACGCTGGCTCTCTCAGCCTCAGCTACAGCTTGTGCACGTGCAGATGAAGAAGTACTCTTAGATGCTTTGCTGAAAGTGGCTGATACACTACCTTCAGGTCTCGCATTTCATCGTTTGAACAAGCTGCACCTCTGTTCCCCCATTGGGTTAGTGCAACATCTGTTTAAACATGTTTTTCAGAGATTTTGAATCTGATGAGCTTTTATTATCCATCCATAAATCCAACTCCTTTTGAAAATCAACGAAGTGCTGAACTTCTGGATCATATCAATCTAAACGGTCAGTGTATTTCTCACCCTCAGGCATGCAAATCATCAAAATTCAGGATGTTTTATTAAAAATAAATGTGTCAATGCTCTAATTCAAAATAAACTTGTAAAGACACATTCTCTAAATATAGATAATATTGTGAATCAATAAAATGATATAATTAGGTTAAGCAAAGTCTTATAAAATAAAAAAAAGACTAAAATGGTCCAATACGCTTAATTTCAGGCTATTCAGACAATGAGTCTATTGTCACATGTTAGGTGTGACGGGTGAGTTTTGCTTACCGGCAGGCACTGCTACATTTTCCTTCAGCGATATCGTCCTCATCATCCCCCCACACATCTACAGCAGAGAATATTAGTGCTATCAGCACAGCACAGCAGCACACCAGCGCAAAGATCGCAATGCATTTGTGCTGAGACTGCAAAAAACAAGAGGAAGAAGCAAAATCACTCATTCAGAGCTAGAATTTGAATATGAACAGCTGCTTTGCCTTTAGAGATAGACATTTAAACCCTGGCTATGTGCAGAAGGAAACAATTCAGTTGAAATTTGAAAGTTTATCCATGGCATGTACAAGTGTAAAAGAGTGGTTGGTATCTAAATCTACCTGCTGTTGTGCAGTGTTGGGGGTAACACATTACAAGTAACGCGAGTTATGTAATCAGATTACTTTTTCAATTCACTAGTAAAGTAACGTATTACTTTTTAATTTAGAACAAAATATCTGAGTTACTTTTTCAAATAAATTTTCCCATGTGTTGACTGACAGCTCTGGTGTTGCCATGTTGAGAGAAATCAGGAGTAAGTGCAGAGGCTCTGTGTAAACATGGTCTTACTGTAGTTCTAGACTGATCTGAACATGCATTTACTCATCTCACCTGCACAATGAATGAAAACAGTGCGATGCAAACCTGCAATAATTAAATGTATTAAATAACACAAATACCTGTTATGCATTTAATCCTATTTTATTAACTAATATCTTTACTGCCGAACTTCGATGATCCAGTTCAAGCATATTAATAAGCAAAACTTACTTTGTTGATTTGTTCTTCTTTTATTTTTTTATTGCTGAAGAGTGTTGAACTTTCTTCTCCTGCATTCTATGCTTCATGCAATCCAGAATGGCTGCTTATTAATTTCACTTTTGGTGTGAAAGGGCCTTTACATTTGCCAAAAATAAAAACATTTATATTAAAAACAAATTAGCAAGCCCAGCCCAGACGAGAAAAAGTAATGCAAAAGTAATGTAACGCATTACTTTCCATAAAAAGTAACTAAGTAATGCAGTTAGTTACTTTTTTTTAGGGAGTAACCAGGGGTTAAATTGGGATTTGTTATGTTGGGGGGGGGGCTCTATGGTATCGAGTTTATGTGTGTATATATATGTGTCTGTGTGTGTGTGTGTGTTTTGTTTCTTGGCAAATATGATTTATTCTGAAGCAATATTTTCATCAGTTATCTATCAGCTGTGACATATAAATCTGCGTGTTTTTTATATTTTAATATTTTTTGCCTTTATAGAGGGCATTTTCCCAATAATCTATTTAATACTTTAATTTCAAATTCTTACATTTGATCCATAAATTCAATAATAATGATTGTGATCTATACGTTATCAAATTAAATCATTTACACTGAAATATACAGCTGCATTAAATAATATTATGAGATTCGTTTCAATATTTTTGAATATACAAACAAGAATTGATGGTGGAAATGATACATTTCAACGAAATGAAAATGCCAGTAGGTGCCAGTATGAGCATTTAATGAGTGAGTCATTGAGTCATTCATTCAAACGATTCTTTCAAATGGCAGATGCATCAGATGTTTGTGCATGGGCTAATGAAAATTTGACTCAACTGATTTGTTTAAAACACGGAATCAATCAGCAATGAATCAGCTGGTTGCTGTGAGATGCGCTGTGTTTCCGCCTAAAAAGTAAGTGACCTAATATTATTGTATTTGCTTATTGAACTGTTTATAGAACTATTGAACAGTCGTAATGGTGAAAACGTTGTGTGATGTTGCCTAACTAACTATTTTAAATATTTTAAAAAATCAATTTTGAATGTTTACCTCAGGATGCTGAGTTTCTTAGTGTTGCGCGTTTTGATTTCTCCTGGAGAGGCTGTGTGAGCCTCACCTAAGTAGCGCAACCTTATTCCATCAATAGATGCATTATATACAGTAGCTATGTCCACTATTCGCCACTTACTCTCAATGTATTAAAATCAGAATAATACTTGCATTTTGGTGTTTACATAGTTATTTTTGGTTACTGATGTTTTAATCATGTTACTTATCTTGCATTAATGAAGTGTTTATGTCGAGCCCTGGAGTCTATGTATCAGGCCTTAGCCCTGGACAGCCCCGGCCCAATTTAAACCCTGGGAGTAACGCAATATTGTAATGCATTACTTTTAAAAGTAACTATCCCCAACACTGCTGTTGTGCAGTTACAGTAAAGATGGGAATTAATGGTTCACTGGTTTTCACCTACCTGATTACAATTACAGTTTTGTGCAAAATTTCTTATAACTGAAACCATCATTGTTTGTTTGTCTTTGTGAGTGAGTCATGACTAAGACAAAGGGGGAAAAACAGTCACAGAATTTACTGCTTCAGTGTGTGTGTGTGTGTGTATACAGGTTTATATGGTTTATGAGGACACAAATGTGTATAATGTTAGGTATTACAATGTGGTTTATGAGGTTTACACTTCCTTTGTCCCTGTAGACCAAATTATTTAAAAAACAAAATCAAACAAACAAAAACTTTTTTTTTTGAGAATGTAAAAATGCCTGTAGCTTTGTGTGAGGGGTAGGTTTAGGGGTAGGGTTGGGGTTATGGGATAGAAAAAACAGTTTTTACAGAATAAAAACTATTACACCTATGAAAAGTACTGTAAACCACACGTACCAATGTGTGTGTGTGTGTGTGTGTGTGATGCAATACTAGCAGTACAGTTTTCCCTTAGCTTGCAAGGAGACTTCAATTTAAATCAGGAACAATGAGCAAAACTGCAACTTAATCTGACAGCCAGTGATGTCACGAATCCGGACCATGGACTTCCGTTCGATTGCCACCAGAGGTCACTCTTCCGTTACATTGACTCTCACACTACACAAACTGTTGCATGTCATCCTGGACTACATATCATATCATCCATTGCACTGATTGCACACAGCTGTAACCAATCTCACACTCACTATATTACACCCCCTCAGATCCTTTTCAAACTGCCGAGTATTGTTTAGCGTGTATCACTGCTATAGCTGATAGCTACCTTACGGAGCCTGCTTAGTTTTCCTAGCCTTATCTTAGTCTTGCCTTGTCTGTTTTCTCATGTTCTGATCTTTGCCTTGAACCTGGATTATCCCTCTAGTCTCGCCCCTGTTGGATTACGTTTGCCGTCGACTGACCCTTGCTTGTTTACTGGACTGCTCCTGTTTTGGCTTCTATATACCTGCTTGCCATTGCCTGACCCTTGCCTGTTTTGACCACGCCCTTAATAAAGCTTGCAAATGGATCCGTACGTCTCACGTCTTGTTTGCCCCGTAACAAGTGATCATTCACCATATATTTTCATTTAGTTTCATGGGAAGAAAAGCCATGCAAGTTTCTTAGGACATTTGATATATTTTTCTCACCATATGTTTCTCAACAGTATATTTTAATTTAGATTGGTACTTATAAGCATAAAATAAGTGCTTATTAAATTCAAATGCACAATTTTAAATTATTATGACATTTTTTATTGAAATGAAGTAGAATACTGTTACTAAAATGAGCGTAAGTGATGCAAGTCAGGGCTTATAAACTATTAGGAATCATATTATACAGCTGCAGCACACTCCAATCATTTCTCATTTTCACACTCCCCCCGTCTGACTGGAAGAGGTGGAGGTACTGGTCTGCTTATCTCTAATGATTGGAGATTTAATCCTTTACCATCTCTGGATATCAACAGCTTCTTTGAATCACATTCAGTTACTGTCACCCACCCTATTAAAATCCATTTTGTAGTTGTTTATTGACCCCCCCAGGACCACTAGGTAACTTCTAAGATGAATTAGATGTCCTGCTTCCAACCTTTCCTGAGGATGGTACTGCCCTAGTTATGATTGGAGACTTCAACATCAAGCTAGATAAACCTCAGGCTGCAGACTTCCACACTCTGCTTGCCTCTTTTGATCTCAAGCGAGTGTTAACTACGGCTACTCACAAATCAGGCAAACAACTGGACCTTATTTACACATGACATTGCTCCACTGATCATGTGCTGGTTACTCCACTGCACACCTCGGATCACTTCCTTCTCACTCTTAACCTCAACATTGTTCCTGACACAACACATACCCCTACGCATGTCATCTTTCGACATAACCCCTAAACAGTTCTCATCACTTGATGCCAACTTTCTGCTCCACTCTGATGTCTTGTTTAGACACTGTCTGCCCCATCTCTTCAAGGCCAGCCTTTACCTCCCTTTCTGCCCCTTGGCTATCTGATGTTCTCTGCGAGCATTGTTCTAAGCTAAGGGCTGCGGAGAGGGTGTGGCAAAAAAAAAGAAAAAGAAAAATCCTACTGACCTTTGTATGTATCAGTCACTTGGGTTCTCTCATTTTAAAGTTCATATACTTTTGTCATGCTTTGTCTTTTATTGGATATTGTTTTTATATTTCTTGTTGTATTGTACTTTATTGTATATTGTTGTGTATCTTTATATTTATTGTCTTTGTAATTTATTGTCTGTTTCCCTTCTACCCCGTTTTTTACTAAAGTGTAGGCCTAATTTTAACTAAATAGGCCTAATTTTATTGTGCCTAGTACATATGACAATAAAGATCTTGAATCTCTCCTCTGTTCCTTCTCTGCTAATGTCTCCACTGATATAAAAAAACATACTACCACAACAAAATTAACAATTAATCTGAAAACAACTCTTGCATGCTCTTCCCTCCCTCCTTTGTCCTCCTTCATCATCTCTAACAGCTGAAGACAACATTCCTCATTAAAACAACTGCAACCATCAGTGCACAATTCTCAACACCTCAAACTGTCAAACACATCTTACAAGCAAACACACATTCGTTTACATCCTTCTCTTCACTCTCCGAGGCAGAAGTCTCTAAACTCATCCTTTCTAATCATTGTTCTATTTGTCCGGTTGATCCTATTCCATCTCATCTTCTTTAAGCCATTTCTCCTGCACTTGTACCTGCACTCACTCATATCATTAACGCATCCCTTCACACTGGTGTTTTCCCCTCAACATATAACAGGCCCATATAACCCCACTACTTAAGAAACCCACTCTTAACCCAATTCTTTTAGGGAATTACAGACCGGTTTCCCTTCTGCCTTTCATTGCAAAAACGCTTGAACGAGCTGTGTTCAACCAAGTCTCTGCCTTTCTCACACAGAAAAACCTCCTGGACAGCAACCAGTCTGGTTTCAGAAGTGGACATTCAACCGAGAAAGCCTTGCTCTCAGTTGTTGAAGCCCTAAGATGGGCGGATTCCAAATCTTCAATACTTATCTTGCTGGATCTGAAAGTGAAAGAAAGTGAGGTGACATGACATGTGGCCAAGTATGGTTACCCATACTCGGAATTAGTGCTCTGCATTTGCTCAAGGGCGCCTGTTAGACAAGCTGAGATGTGGTATTGAAAGTGGAAGAGAGCGCTGTACATTCACTCCCCCCACCTACAATCCCTGCCGGTACGAGACTCTAACTTGCAACCTTTGGGCTACGAGTCCAACTCTCTAACCATTAGGCCACGACTTCCCCATGACAGTCCGCTGCTTTTGACACAGTTAACCACCAGATCGACCGCACTCCAGTGGTTTGAGTCTTACCTCTCAGATAGGTCCTTCAAGGTATCTTGGAGAGGTGAGTTGTCCAATTTTGCAACATCTAACTACTGGGGTGCCTCAGGGTTCAGTTCTTGGACCACTTCTCTTCTCTGTCTACATGGCATCACTAGGCTCAGTCATTCAGAAACATGGCTTTTCATATCACTGCTATGCTAATGACACTCAACTCTACCTCTCATTCCATCCTGGGGATCCGACGATAGCTGCTCGCATCTCAGCTTGTCTAACAGACATTTCTTGCTGGATGAAGGATTATCACCTTCAGCTCAACCTTGCCAAGAAAGAACTGCTTGTGGTTCCATCGAACCCTTCACTTCATCACAATTTCTCCATCCAACAAGTGCATCAACCATAATTCCTCCCAGGACAGCCAAGAATCTTGAAGTTGTGATTGATGACCAGCTGAATTTCACATACCACTTTACTAAAACTGCCTGGTCCTGCAGATTTGCTTTATACAACATTAGGAAGATCAGGCCCTTTATTACGGAACATGCTACATAACTCCTTGTTCAAGCTCTTGTTCTGTCCAGACTGGACTATTGCAATGCTCTCTTGGCAGGTCTTCCAGCCACTTCTATCAAACCTCTGCAGCTAATCCAGAACACGGCAGCAAGATTAGTCTTTAATAACCCGAAAAGAGCTCATGTCACACCTCTGTTCATCAATTTGCACTGGATATCAATAGTTGCTTGCATAAAAGGCATTGATGTTTGCCTACAAAACAACCACTGGCTCTGCACCCCTTTAACTAAATTCAATTCTTCAGACGTATGTGCCCTCCAGAAGCTCATTATATTATATATGCACATTATATTATAGTGCCATCCCAAAGAGGCAAAAAAAATCACTTTTCACATACTTTCACCTTAACTATTCCCAGCTGGTGGAATAACCTGCCCAACTCAATCAGCTGATTCTTTAGCCATCTTCAATTCCATCTAAACTTGACCCTCTAACACTAGCACTCTCTATTCTATTTCTATTCTATCTACTTGCTTTCTTTTTATTTATTAAAAAACCTTGACATTCTAAAACTAACACTTTTCTATTTGTAATCTACCTAAAAGTTTCTTTGAATTTATTATTAAAAAATATGACCCTTTAACACTAGCGTTCTTTTTTTTCTATTTTATCTACTTTATTTATTTTTCCAGAAGAAGAGTTACAAAGTTGGGAAGAAGGACCATTGCACTTGGCAGATGTACAACCCCTGGGATGAACCGAGATGGAAGTCTATGTAAATAACCATAAATGGGTAATGCCTATTGTAATCATGTCTGAAGAAATGCTTGTTTTTCTAGCAATACTATCAATTTAAATACTTTCTGTTCTGCAGCGAGTAACATTCATTTAATTAATTCACTTTATTTATAGAGCACTTTACAACTGCACCTGCAGACCAAAGTGCTGTACAATTAAAAAAAAACACTTAATTAAAACACATGACTTAAAACAACACAGATCCTACTAACAACAAAGACTAGCCCACCCTCTGAAAGGTTAAAGACAAGAAGTAGTTTTTGACTTCAACTTTAAAAACATGCAAAGATGAGACTTCTCTAAGTTCCTGAGGAAGACTATTCCAGAGCTTCGGCCCCGCAACAGCAAAGGTCTGATCCCCTTTTAACTTTAAATGAGTACGAGGGACAGTAAGCAATAACTTATTATTGGATCTTAGAGACCTAGGTGCTTGACGAACAGCAACAAGCTCAGACACGTAAGCAGGGGCCAAACCATGCACTGCTTTAAAAATGTACAGAAGAGTTTTATATTTTATCCTGTAGTTCACTTGTAGCCACTTGAGAGAAGCTAAAAAGAGATATGATGACTTTTCTTAGCACCCACTAACAGCCTAGCTGCTGCATTCTGAACTAATTGCAAGCGTGAGATAGTGGTCTGACAGGACTCCACATACAAGACATTGCAATAATACAAACGAGACAAAACAAAGGCATTAATAACCTTCTCTAAGTCTTTTCTTGACAGAATAGGCTTTAGTCGAGCAATAGACCTAATCTGGAAAAAACAAGTCTTTACTACAGCATTAATCTGCTTGTCAAATTTCAGCTCTGGGTCAAACACCACACCTAAGTTCCTTATTTGTTCACGGCAATAATTAGACCATGAATCCAAATATGTGGACATATCTAAACATCCTCTGGCAGGGCCAAAAAACATAATCTCAGTTGTACTCTGGTTCAGCTGAAGCAGATTTTGTGTCATCCAGCTCTTAACCTCCTCTAGGCATGCAAATAGCAAATTAGAACCATTGTTCTCTCCCACTCTCATAGGTAAATAGATCTGAGTATCATCCGCATACAAATGGTACGACATGCCATATTTAAAAAAAAATTTGAACCCAGGGGCAACATATACAATGAAAATAAAATAGGGCCAATAACAGAACCCCGGGGGAGCCCACAAGTAACAGGCACTGCCATTGAAACAAAGTTACCATACTTTACAGAGGATGATCTATGTGACAGATAAGACTTAAACCACTCTAAAATGGTCCCACGAATTCCAATTAAATGGGATAACCGCTTTATAAGAATCACGTGGTCTATTGTGTCAAAAGCTGCACTTAAGTCCAATAAAATCAGAGCTGCCACGTTACCTGCATCTCTGATTATACTGAGGTCATTAACAACTCTTAAAAGTGCAGACTCAGTGCTGTGACCTGCCCTAAAACCGAAATTGAAATTTGTCTTAAGATCTCATACCTACTTAAAAATGACATTAACTGGGAATAAACCACCTTCTCTAAAATCTTTGATAGGCATGGTAATTTTGAGATGGGACGATAATTCTTCAGTTCCAAAGGGTCTAAATTAGGCTTTTTAAGAAGTGGCTGAATAACCGCCTGCTTAAGGCCTGTTGGAACAACTCCATTATGAAGACTACTGTTAACAATAGAAGTAATATTCGGCCCAACAACATCAACCATCTCCTTAAGAAGACGTAAATGAACCATATCACAACCACCAGATGTAGCTTTCAAACGCATAATGATGTCCATAACTTGCGCCAGAGACACCTGCTCAAAGAGTTCAAAACTCCTTACACAAGCTGGTGATATCACAAACTCAACTGAAGACGTAGGCAGACTAGTTCTAATCTTTTCTACTTTTTCCACAAAAAATGTCCGAAATATTTCACATACCTCCAATGAGGGGGTCAAGGTAGAACATCCATTCTGATTGAGAAGTCTATTAATTGTTGAGAAAAGGGCTGCAGGGGCATTATATTTCTGTGCAATGACACTTGAGAAATAATTTTGCCTTGCAGTTCTCACAGCAGCCTGATAGTCTGAAAAACACTGCCTCATAAATTGAAGTGAAACCTGTAGCTTATCCATTCTCAATTTCTGTTCAGCCTTCCTGCATTCCTGCCTCAGATAACAAGTATAGTTGTTAAGCCATGGAGTTGGATTAAGTTTAGGTTTCCTAACTTTATATGGGGCCACTACATCTAAGATATCGGAGCAAACAGAATTGAACAATAACAACAGCTCATCTGGGCCCACAGAAGGAGAAGGAGACTCAATCACATTCACAAATGAAGAGGAATTATATACCGCAGAAAATTCTACCGCCGAGGATAAAGTAATAAGACGAGAACAAAACACACCTGACTGTGACAAAACTGGTTTGCATGGCATAACAACATAAAAAAAATTACAGGCATGTGATCAGACAGACCATAATTTAAAACATCGACATTACAAATAGGAAGGCCCAGAGATAAGACCAAGTCCAAAATATGGCCTTGCTCATGGGTTGGATCTGAAATAAACTGTGAAATTAAAATAGTCCACCAGCTGTAAAACATCAGAGACCATAGGCTTATTTGGACAACACACATGAATATTGAAGTCCCCAAGAATTAAAATGTTATCACAACTTGGCACAATATGTGATAAAAACACTGAAAACTGCTGAATGAAATCCTTGTTATATTTCGGTGGTCTGTAGACCAACACACACAGAACAGATTTCCAGCCATCATACATCATTACTGAGCCTCAAAGCTCTGATAGCAAAGCCCGCCCATCTGCTACGCTTCCGATGGCGATTGCTCCGAATCTGCCGAGTTCGCCGGTACCCACATACATGGTACATGCCCACATGCCAGTACCCGAGCCAATCCACTGACATAGACGGCATGAATCGCGGGTGAAAACAACACTTTCCACTCCGAGTGAGATCGTCCATCACTGCATGAATGTGAAGCAAAGTTTTGCAGTCATAAGTCCAGAGAGAGTAGTTAGGGCTAATTAGACATACAAATAAAACAAAAAACATTAAAATAGACAACACGGAACGACGGCCAGCCAACACACATGGCGCCATCTTGCTTGCTTAGTTGGAAAGGTTACAACAGATTGATGTAACAACTAACAACTACTGGTTCAGACCTAATGAGAAAAAAGATTCCTTTCAATGGTGGCTTCCAGAAGCTGAATTATTGTGGACTTGAACAGCCAGTCTTTTTATTTACAGTCATTCTGCCACCTCATGTGTAGCTATAAATAATAGTACCATAATGGTATGATTATTGGTGATCAACAATGCAGCATATGGTGCTGAGATCTAACACTATTAAAAGTACAGAGAGACCAGATTCAACAGCTACTAATAAATAATTGACCCCTTTAACACAGCAGCCTCTGTGCTTTGAACAGCTCTAAATAAGAAGTGTAAAAGATCTTCACGGGCTTTAGGGGTAAAGTGAAGTTGCCGGGTGAAGCACCTTGCTAATGGTACTGAACAGAACTTTTGGGCAATGTGCATTTCTATTAATTCACTCTGAGAAATATTTTGTTCCTGCATGTTGTTGTTGTTGACTGCATGCTGACAATTACTGAGAGAATCTTTAAAATTTTTATAGGAGGTTTGCAGCTTGCCTCTCTTCCTCGTATTCAGTTTTTCTACAGATCTGTCTAAGAGCATTATTACTATAGCATGACCGAGGCTGAGATTCAGGATGTTTAAGTCAGAGTGGGGAAAAATCATTCATAATGTTCAAGCATACAGAATTAAATTACAACACTTATCTCATCTGTGCCTCAATAATAGTAGATAGTGGGCAAGCTACAACTTTAGCATCTGTGATAAAGCAATACAAAAATGCACACACACAGGTATTTATCTTCTGGAGGTTTTGTCTCCGCAAAATAAATAAAATAAAATAATAGATGTTGACAATTATTATGACCTTTTTTAAATCTTACATTGATTGATTGATTGTATTAAAAAATGATCTGATGTTTTGTAACATTTTATAATGACTAATTAGACTTATTCACTTTACGTCTGTGTGTGTGGAACATAGCAGACTCAGGGAAAGCAGAGGGATCCATGTGCAGAGATTTATTTGTAGCAACAGAGCAAATCACAGTCTTTTAATCTGGGTAACACAGTCCAGGGTCAAACACCAAGAAAACTGTCCAATCGGTAAACCAAATCCAAAAACACACATCCAAGAGGGTAAACGATGAGACAAGTCAGATAATCCAAAAACAAGGCAAGACACATCAATGAAAAATATCAGATTTGCAGACTAGGCAAACAACACTTCACAAATTACAAATGGATGTTACAGTGTGTGTCTATGTGTGTGTGTGTGTGTGAGGGTTTGGCCTACATTATGAGGGTTAGGCTAGTGTCCTCATAATATAGTTTGTACTCAGGTTTCAGGTCTGTGTACCTCCATTATTAGGACATACAGTAACATTTTTTTTAAAAATGCTAAATGTTTTCTGTGAGGCTTATGTTTAGAGTTAGGGAACAGAAATCAGATAATATAACATATCATTAGTTCAGTTTAAATACCATTATATCTTTGGAAATTCCCCAACAGAATTGAACAATAACAACAGCTCATCTGGGCCCACAGAAGGAGAAGGAGACTCAATCACATTCACAAATGAAGAGGAATTATATACCGCAGAAAATTCTACCGCCGAGGATAAAGTAATAAGACGAGAACAAAACACACCTGACTGTGACAAAACTGGTTTGCATGGCATAACAACATAAAAAAAATTACAGGCATGTGATCAGACAGACCATAATTTAAAACATCGACATTACAAATAGGAAGGCCCAGAGATAAGACCAAGTCCAAAATATGGCCTTGCTCATGGGTTGGATTTGAAATAAACAGTGTGAAATTAAAAGAGTCCATCAGCTGGAGACCATTGGCTTATTTGGACAACACACGTGAATATTGAAGTCCCCAAGAATTAAAATGTTATCACAACTTGGTACAATATGTGATAAAAATTCTGAAAACTGCTGAATGAAATCCTTGTTATATTTCGGTGGTCTGTAGACCAACACACACAGAACAGATTTCCAGCCATCATACATCATTACTGAGCCTCAAAGCTCTGATAGCAAAGCCCGCCCATCTGCTACGCTTCCGATGGCGATTGCTCCGAATCTGCCGAGTTCGCCGGTACCCACATACATGGTACATGCCCACATGCCAGTACCCGAGCCAATCCACTGACATAGACGGCATGAATCGCGGGTGAAAACAACACTTTCCACTCCGAGTGAGATCGTCCATCACTGCATGAATGTGAAGCAAAGTTTTGCAGTCATAAGTCCAGAGAGAGTAGTTAGGGCTAATTAGACATACAAATAAAACAAAAAACATTAAAATAGACAACACGGAACGACGGCCAGCCAACACACATGGCGCCATCTTGCTTGCTTAGTTGGAAAGGTTACAACAGATTGATGTAACAACTAACAACTACTGGTTCAGACCTAATGAGAAAAAAGATTCCTTTCAATGGTGGCTTCCAGAAGCTGAATTATTGTGGACTTGAACAGCCAGTCTTTTTATTTACAGTCATTCTGCCACCTCATGTGTAGCTATAAATAATAGTACCATAATGGTATGATTATTGGTGATCAACAATGCAGCATATGGTGCTGAGATCTAACACTATTAAAAGTACAGAGAGACCAGATTCAACAGCTACTAATAAATAATTGACCCCTTTAACACAGCAGCCTCTGTGCTTTGAACAGCTCTAAATAAGAAGTGTAAAAGATCTTCACGGGCTTTAGGGGTAAAGTGAAGTTGCCGGGTGAAGCACCTTGCTAATGGTACTGAACAGAACTTTTGGGCAATGTGCATTTCTATTAATTCACTCTGAGAAATATTTTGTTCCTGCATGTTGTTGTTGTTGACTGCATGCTGACAATTACTGAGAGAATCTTTAAAATTTTTATAGGAGGTTTGCAGCTTGCCTCTCTTCCTCGTATTCAGTTTTTCTACAGATCTGTCTAAGAGCATTATTACTATAGCATGACCGAGGCTGAGATTCAGGATGTTTAAGTCAGAGTGGGGAAAAATCATTCATAATGTTCAAGCATACAGAATTAAATTACAACACTTATCTCATCTGTGCCTCAATAATAGTAGATAGTGGGCAAGCTACAACTTTAGCATCTGTGATAAAGCAATACAAAAATGCACACACACAGGTATTTATCTTCTGGAGGTTTTGTCTCCGCAAAATAAATAAAATAAAATAATAGATGTTGACAATTATTATGACCTTTTTTAAATCTTACATTGATTGATTGATTGTATTAAAAAATGATCTGATGTTTTGTAACATTTTATAATGACTAATTAGACTTATTCACTTTACGTCTGTGTGTGTGGAACATAGCAGACTCAGGGAAAGCAGAGGGATCCATGTGCAGAGATTTATTTGTAGCAACAGAGCAAATCACAGTCTTTTAATCTGGGTAACACAGTCCAGGGTCAAACACCAAGAAAACTGTCCAATCGGTAAACCAAATCCAAAAACACACATCCAAGAGGGTAAACGATGAGACAAGTCAGATAATCCAAAAACAAGGCAAGACACATCAATGAAAAATATCAGATTTGCAGACTAGGCAAACAACACTTCACAAATTACAAATGGATGTTACAGTGTGTGTCTATGTGTGTGTGTGTGTGTGAGGGTTTGGCCTACATTATGAGGGTTAGGCTAGTGTCCTCATAATATAGTTTGTACTCAGGTTTCAGGTCTGTGTACCTCCATTATTAGGACATACAGTAACATTTTTTTTAAAAATGCTAAATGTTTTCTGTGAGGCTTATGTTTAGAGTTAGGGAACAGAAATCAGATAATATAACATATCATTAGTTCAGTTTAAATACCATTATATCTTTGGAAATTCCCCAAAAATCCATGTAACACAATGCTTTGATGATAAAACGCAAAATAATTTTCACTTTATTTCTGACATATCTGCTCTGTATGCTGAGCATGTTCATGCTAAATAATATATACAACCAGAGCAACATATGCTTCATTGAGGGACAAGTTTGGTAGAAGAAGACCATCTGCCTCAAAGCAGGTTATTGACTGAAAGCTGGAAGCTTGTGATCAATAAGTCAATTAAAGCTGCATTAGGCCAGACATGGGATCCAGTGCTTGAGCTGAACTTCGTTGCAAGGCCACAAACTCCAGAGCACACATCACAAAATCACCACTGTGGAACACAATGTGCAGAATGTCACGGCTGTCATGAGAGGAAACTGTGTAGCACAGATTTTAGTAGTTTTTCTCTGCCATGGTCTTCTCCTCCATTGGCTCCATAATAGAGGTCACCTACTCCTCTGTGCCCCTCACCTCAACACTTCTTCCACTCCTCCTTGCAAATGTAATAATAATTAACATAACCGGAAAACAGTATAATGCAACCAGGCCCAGTTCCCTTTCAAACGTTCACTTCAAGTTGTGTATGGGAAAAACTCCTGTTTTACTCTGTACTGAAGCCTGATTTGTTCACGTTTGTGTAGCTGCACAAACCAATGGAGCTTTAGCCCGCCAGAAAGGGCAGAGCCGACGTGTATATAAATTCAACAGATAATTTTCCTTGAGCGACGAGGATCATCTTTTCGCTGACTCTGGAAGAAGCCGAGGAAGAAGCTTCAGCTCTGCTCGCCACCGTCGAAGACGCCAGAAGCAGTGAAGCTTCACTGCGGCCATCCAGAGCATTCCTAAAGAGCAAATTTCTCAGCGCGCGTTGTTGCAAATGTCGCGCCGCGAGTGTGGATCATGCAAGGAACCCTTGCATGAGACAGACGGGTACAGTGAGTGTGTTGCCTGTCTTGGCAGCGCCCACACAGAGGCTGCGCTCACTGAAGGCTCATGCTCCCATTGCGAGAGTATGAGTCTTTCCCGTCTCTGCTCGCGGATCGCCTTCTTTCACGAAGGCGGTCCCCCTCGCTCAGCCCTCCCATTTCCTTTCTCTCCTAAGAGAAAGAAACAGCGGGGCAGCGGGTCTTTTTCAGCGGGCTCGAGCGGGGTCACTTCGGCTCAATGCCCGCGTGCCCCACCCTCCCCTCGTCCTCTCGCCTCACCGGTGTGCTTCACACAGGATGACCAGCGTCCTTCCTTGGTTGCGAGTGGCTTGGTTTCATTCGGTGTGTTTGAAGAGGACGCTATCAGCGAGGACGTTATTGCCGACGACTCCATGTCCTTGGCGGCGTCTGACTAACGTCCGACGACTCCATGTCCTTGGCGGCGTCTGACACTGAAGAGTGGGGAAATTCCAGCGAAGAGCCCGAAGTCCCTCCCCCCTCTCAAGCTCCGAGGCTGAAGCCGGACGCCAAACTCATCCGCGTCCTGTCGAAGGCAGTGGAGGATCTGGGCCTCGAGTGGTCAGCTCCGGAAGAGCCCGCCCACAGCCTGTTGGATGAGTGGTACCTGCCGGGAAGCCATCAACAATCCTCTCGCCAACACCCCACCCCGTTCTTGCCTGCAGTTCATGGCGAGCTCACCAAGACAGAAAGCTCACCCGAGTGAATCCCTCTACAGCAGCAGCTCTCACCACCGTTGATGGCGCTGATGACAAGGGATACAGCAAGCTCCCCCCTCTGGAGGAAGCGGTTGCTGCTCATCTGTGCCCGCCATCTGCCCTCACATTGAAGGCCCATGCAGAGCATCCCTCTAAGCCCTGCAAGACCACCTCGGCGCTTATGCAGCGGCCGGCAAGGCCGGTTCGGCGCTGCATACAATGGCGGTTCTCCAGGTGTTTCAAGCCAAACTTCTCCGCGGCATGGACGAGTCTGGCCAAGAACACCAGGAGGCTTTTTAAGGAGCTGCACACAGCGATAGATCTGGCAATGCGCGCCACGAAAGCAATGGCGCAGGGGATCGGCAAGACCATGGCCAGTCCGGTTACTGGCGTAACCTCAGTTCCCTGAGATAAGGGAACGAGCGTTGTGTCCCTTGCAGCGTTATAAGCTGCACGAATTGATGACTGTCGCTTCAGTCAAATGGTCTGTTGAATGGCGCTGCGAGCTGACTTAAATACATGTCGGCTCCGCCTTTTCTGGCGGGCTAAAGCGCCATTGGTTTGTGCAGCTACACACATGTGAACAAATCAGGCTTCAGTACAGAGTAAAACAGGAGTTTTCCCCATACACAACGCTCGTTCCCTTATCTCAGGGAACCGAGGTTCTCTGGGGTTGTTTGAGGATTCTAAATACATCTGAGAACCCTTAGATTAAATAATTTATAGCCAGGGCTGGAAATGGCGGAGTCCAGAGAGTGAATTTAGAGGGGGGACGGCGTTTCACTTCCAACTGGTTAGGTTCTATTAGTAATTAAAGTGATTTCTATATTTTATTCATTCAAAAGTCTACGAAAGCGATCCCAGTTCTTTATATAAAACGTAGCGTAATGTAGACTAAAAATGTAGCGGAATATGGTTAGCAGCGCAATGTCGTCTTTTTCCATAATACCTGCCGACTGCAGCCAATAAAAATGCTTCTCCCCAGCCGGCACATGACCAACCTTCAACGTTGAAATATGGTTGAAATAAGATCAGTTGTTTTTTCATCGTTGAAACAACGTGCTAAATGGTTGACAAAGGTTAACAAAAACACTTATAAATCAACATAGATTTTTTTTACAAGATCTGCACGTTGAATCAACTTAATGTCTTCAACAGAATACAAAATAAATTTCTGCCTTTTAAATTATTATTAAGATCATTATTATTTTATTAGCATTTTACAATATTTTGATCATGAAACCTATTCCAAAATCTAATGGTATATGTTAAAATATCATCATTAACAGCAATAAAATTAAATACATTTAGCAGCGTTACCACGCTGAAACAATTCTTATTGGTTGTTTTACCTTGCTTTGATCATGATTGGTTAATCTGGCTGTCATCCAGGAAACTGGCCAATGAAACTGCGCACCTTTCTTTTTGTTTGAAAAGTTTGAAAATATGACCGTTATCATCTTTCTGAGTGAGGCATGCATTAGGTGTGTTATATTTTTAATCGTATAATAACAGTCTCAAAGATAACATACTTTGTTCATGTTTTCTGAATATCAAATAATGGCAAATGTCGGTACAATTGAAATAAATTAAGATTCTTTAAAGGAATGGTATAAAACAAAATCCTGCTTTTAAAGAACTTTTCAGTAAACCATTTATTCTTTCCCCTTGTAAAGTCATCAAGGATCCAGCTTATTATTGGCAATTTGGTAAGGAATTGTTCATCTGCTACATAGAGCTGTCACTTCTGGAAGAGATTCAATGACCTTTTGTGATAGGTTTTGATTTTACTTAGTTTAATAAAAATGTACTTAATTTGATTATACTTGTTTTACTAAATAATGTATAGTTAGGATTCTGTTTAAAACAGTGTAACTGGGGGCTCTGAAAAACTGCTTGTGAATAATTTGTTAATATTGTAAACTTTCATCTGAATACATTAAATAAGTGTTTAATTAATAGTGTTGTGCACTTTGTTTCCAACCCCGCTCTTTTTGAACTGTAAAGTGAAAATATTGTGTGACTTGTTTTGCATTCAGTTTTCAGTTAAAGATATTTCACAATATCAAAGTTGATATTTTATGATTATTTTTGGTGTTTTTGATTTGATTTATACAGGACAGTACAGAGAGCGCACAAATGGGAGAGAGTGGAGGGGACGGCATCAGAAAGAACCTAGAGCTGGGACTCTTTCAAGGATCACCCGAAGCACAAACATGCTTTATGCACAAGGCTTTTGGTTCTAACATTTTATCAGAATTTGAAGAAACGTTTCTACTTAAAATATTAAATGCATTTCATTCAAGGCATGGTTTTTCCTGTATAAATAATTTCAAGGTGACTGTCTCTGTCAAATTTTCCACCAAAATAAAAGATCAACTGGTCTCAGTCAAAAAAGTACAAGGGTTTCTCTTGCAAGTGGAGCGCAAAATATGCATGTTATTGTACAAAAACTTTAAGTCTTTAAATATTGTATTTGGATTGCTCTTTTACAGGTTTTTAACAATACATCCAAACACAAACACTACAAGCTAAAGTTTGAGATTATTTTAATCTGTTTTATACAGTGTTTCCAAAATAAAACTGCTGTTTTACAATTTTGAGCATGTAGTAGTTTATTGAAGTTGACTGTAAAGCCATTGCTGCCAGTTCTACAGGTTTTTAACAATACATCCATGCACAAACACTGCAAACTAAAGTTTAAGATTATTTTCATGTTTTTTGTACAGTATATCTCCAAAATAAAACTGTTGTTTTACAATATTGATATTTTTGATATATATTATAATATTGTAGAAGCAGTAGAGCAGCAGAAGAGGACAGCAGTATGCACGTGTTTTCTATCTTTTCTCATTAGATTTTAGTGTGGTTGCCTTTGCTAGGACACATTGTTTTGTTTACTTGCTCAAGTCGCGTTTGTTCTCGTGCGTATTGCATGGCTTTGCAGTTTCGGTTAAGAAGTAGTAAGGCGTGGCCAGCTGAATTCAATTACGTGGAATCAGGGGAGTATATATTTGCTCAGTACACTGCGGCAACCCTTGTGTGAAGACTGATGAGTGTAAAGACCATCGACTCTACCGGCGCAACTCCACCGAGCAAGGACACCGACAAGGCACTTGAGTATTACTTTTTCCCCCACCTTTCTTTACTTTTTGTATAACTTCTCATCTGCTTGTTCTAGTCAATTGTACTTAATATGTGCTTTCAAATCTCTACTATTACTACTAACACTCGTAAATCACACACTGTACGTTGGAGGCAGCGCAATCCTAATAATCTGCGTACTGTCTCTGTGTCCTCTACTACTTTACTCTCTATCCCAATTGGTCTCTGGAACTGCCAGTCTGCTGTAAACAAAGCAGACTTTCATTCATCTATTGCTACTCATTCAAGTCTCAACCTCATGGCCCTAACTGAGACTTGGATCACACCTGAGGACACTGCCACTCGTGCAGCCCTCTCCACTAATTTCACTTTTTCCCACACCCCACTCTCGATTGGGAGGGGTGGAGGGATGGGTCTACTTATTTCCAAAGAATGGAAATTTGATTATTGATTGAGAACTATTGCCCACCCTGTTACAATCCATTTTGTAGTTATGTATCGTCCCCCAGGTCAACTGGGTAACTTCTTAGATGAGTTGGATGTGTAACTCTCAAACTTCCCTGAGGACGGTACTCCTCTGGTACTACTCAGTGACTTCAACATCCACCTAGATAAACTACAGACTGCTGACTTCAACACTCTGCTTGCCTCATTTGACCTCAAACGTGTGTCTACTACAGCTACTCACAAATCAGGTAACCAATTGTCTACACATGCTACTGCTCACACGATACTGCTCAATGCACAACACTTTAGTTACACCGTTGCACACCTCAGACCACTTCCTCATCACTTCTAACCTCACACTGACTCCGGACACAACACACACTCCTCCGCAGATCACCTTTCGGCGTAACCTACGCTCACTCTTCCACACGCCTATCCTCTATGGCTTCATCCTCGCTTCCTCCACCCTCTCAGTTTTCAGCACTGGACACAAACAGTGCTACTGACACTCCTTGCTCCACTCTAACATCTTGCTTAGACAACTTTTGCCCACTTTCATCCAGACCAGCAGCACTACCCCCTCTGCCCCCTGGCTGTCTGATGTTCTCCGGGAACATCACTCTAGACTCAGGGCCGCAGAGAGGAAGTGGCGCAAATCAAAAAACTCTACCGACCTTAGTGTGTATCAATGACTCCACTCCTCCTCCTCTGCACGTGTCTCCACTACTAAAACAACATACTACCACAACAAAATTAACAACTGTTCTGACTCTCGCACTCTTTTCAAAACCTTTTCTTCTCTTCTTTGTCCTCCTCCACCCCCTTCTTCATCAACTCATACTGCTGATGACTTTGCAATATTCTTTATAAATAAAACAAGAACCATCAGCGACCAATTCTCCACACCACAAAGTGACAAAAACTTCATAACCACAAATACTCATTCTCTCTCCTCCTTCTCTCCACTCTTGGAGGCAGATGTTTCTAAACGTATCCTTTCCAATCATCCTACTACCTGTCCGCTTGATCCTATACACACTCACCTCCTTCAGGCCATTTCTTTTTCAGTTATACCCACACTCACTCACATTATCAACACCTCTCTTCACTCTGGTATATTTCCCACAGCATTCAAGCAGGCTAGGGTAACCCCACTGCTTAAGAAACCCTCTCTAAATTCAGCACTACAGACAGGCATCCCTTCTTCCGTTCATTGCAAAGACACTTGAGCGAGTTGTGTTCAACCAACTCTCTATGTTTCTTGCACAGAACAACCTCCTGAACAGCAACAGTGTGTGTGTTTTGAAAGCTTGTGTGTGATGTCTGAGGGAAACGTTAGTTTTTTTCAGCAAGAGTGAATGGTTTTGAGTGTAGAGCTTCATTTTGACCTGAAAATAGGATGTTTGGGGAGTTGGGTGAGACGTTATGGATTTGTGTTTACTGTTTTGAGAATACAAGGCACAATTTCAAGAAATGTGTTTAAGCAATCGAGAAAAACTGTAAGTCCTTGTAACATGGAGTGTTTATAAGAAAGTCTCTGGTGCATATAGAGAGAAAAGAGTGTGTTTTTCTACAGGTGATTTGTCCAGCCCACTCACCTGTGTGTAGCACACTCAGCACAATGTTCTTGAGGTTTTCAACAGTTTTCATGTGGTGCATGTGGTGTGGTGTGGTGGGATGAGGGTAGTGAGGGTCCTGGTTTCAGGAGGTTGTGGATGAGGTTTCAGAGGGAGGTGAGGTGATTGGAATTGATGGCTCTCACAGCCTGGGGGAAAAAACTGTTGAGCAGTCTTGCAGAGTGGGCTCTGATGCTCCAGTACCGTCTTCCTGATGACAAGAGCTGGAAGAGACTGTGGGAGGGATGGGTGGGGTCCTTCAAGATACTGATAGCTTTACTGGAGCATCGTGGCTGATGACTTTGCAATATTCTTTATAAATAAAACAAGAACCATCAGCGACCAATTCTCCACACCACAAAGTGACAAAAACTTCATAACCACAAATACTCATTCTCTCTCCTCCTTCTCTCCACTCTTGGAGGCAGATGTTTCTAAACGTATCCTTTCCAATCATCCTACTACCTGTCCGCTTGATCCTATACACACTCACCTCCTTCAGGCCATTTCTTTTTCAGTTATACCCACACTCACTCACATTATCAACACCTCTCTTCACTCTGGTATATTTCCCACAGCATTCAAGCAGGCTAGGGTAACCCCACTGCTTAAGAAACCCTCTCTAAATTCAGCACTACAGACAGGCATCCCTTCTTCCGTTCATTGCAAAGACACTTGAGCGAGTTGTGTTCAACCAACTCTCTATGTTTCTTGCACAGAACAACCTCCTGAACAGCAACAGTGTGTGTGTTTTGAAAGCTTGTGTGTGATGTCTGAGGGAAACGTTAGTTTTTTTCAGCAAGAGTGAATGGTTTTGAGTGTAGAGCTTCATTTTGACCTGAAAATAGGATGTTTGGGGAGTTGGGTGAGACGTTATGGATTTGTGTTTACTGTTTTGAGAATACAAGGCACAATTTCAAGAAATGTGTTTAAGCAATTGAGAAAAACTGTAAGTCCTTGTAACATGGAGTGTTTATAAGAAAGTGTCTGGTGCATATAGAGAGAAAAGAGTGTGTTTTTCTACAGGTGATTTGTCCAGCCCACTCACCTGTGTGTAGCACACTCAGCACAATGTTCTTGAGGTTTTCAACAGTTTTCATGTGGTGCATGTGGTGTGGTGTGGTGGGATGAGGGTAGTGAGGGTCCTGGTTTCAGGAGGTTGTGGATGAGGTTTCAGAGGGAGGTGAGGTGATTGGAATTGATGGCTCTCACAGCCTGGGGGAAAAAACTGTTGAGCAGTCTTGCAGAGTGGGCTCTGATGCTCCAGTACCGTCTTCCTGATGACAAGAGCTGGAAGAGACTGTGGGAGGGATGGGTGGGGTCCTTCAAGATACTGATAGCTTTACTGGAGCATCGTGCAAGGAAAATGTCCAGAATGGAGGGGAGAGGGGCACCGATGATCTATGCAGCTGTGTTCACTGTCCGCTGTGGGGTCTTGCGGTCAGCAGCACTGCAGTTCCCATACCAGACAGTGATGCAGCTGGATGCAGCTTATCTCCTGAAGAAATGATCAAGTCCATCAGACGGAGCAGTCAGATCGATGTTCTTCATATTCCGAAATGAGATGGAATGACCCATGTTGATTTTTTTTCAGCCAGTAAGTTAACATTGAATTATATTACCTTGTGATCTGATATGGGCGAGTCCGATGCAAGACAGTTAAAAGGAGCTACACTAGAGCAACAAATAAGATCAAGAATATGGCCTTTATAGGGAGTAGGTAAATCAGAAAATTTTTGTATTTCAAAACTATCAAGGCGTGATATAAAATCCCTGGTGAGAGTGTTATTGACATTGTCCATGTGAATATTAAAATAACCCAACAAAATGACTTTGTGAGATGCAGAACGCAGTAAAGTTAAAAATACAGAGAACTCATGAAAAAATCTGTATTGTTTCTGGGTAAGCAGTGGCTACAACAGTAGGAACAGGCCCATTAATTTGTAAAACAATGGGCTCAAATGATTATGTTGGCCAGCACACTGTGGTCAACAGTCCGCCTTGATTTCTTTAACGGACACGGAATGTGCGACCAGAATGATCGTAGGACCTTCAAGGATCTGTGTCCTTGAAATATAGTTCCCTTTCAGTCGGTCACTCTTGACATCCTACAACAGTAGGAACAGGCCCATTAATTTGTAAAACAATGGGCTTAAATGATTATGTTGGCCAGCACACTGTGGTCAACAGTCCGCCTTGATTTCTTTAACGGACACGGAATGTGCGACCAGAATGATCGTAGGACCTTCAAGGATCTGTGTCCTTGAAATATAGTTCCCTTTCAGTCGGTCACTCTTGACATCACGTCGGTGATGACCGACGAATTGGAATCTCACCAGAGAGACCAATCCTCTTCGAGTGTAACTAAATGAGCCAATGGACATTGGCATGCGGATTTCGCATTTGACTGCCCCACCCCGCAGCGTGAGTATAAGAGGCAGCAGGTGCACCGCATTAATTCATCCTTTTCTCATTTAAGTTATCCAGTGTACCAAACATATGTTCCCTTTCAGTCGGTCACTCTCACTGTCACGTCGGTGATGACTGACGAATTGGGATCTCGCCAGAGAGACCAATCCACTTCGAGTGTAACTAGATGAGCCAATGGACATTGGCTTGCGGATTTAGCATCTGCCTGCCACACACCGCAGCACGGGTATAAGAGGCAGCAGGTGCACCGCATTAATTCATCCTTTCACTTCGGAGTTGAGCAGTGGTGCATCACTACTGCTCTCCTGTTCATCGAGTGATTGCAAACGAGTGTGGGCGTTACGGCATAGCAGCGGTGGTCACGGTCTCACAGAAAAGATCGTCTTCGTGCAGACAGCCACACCAGGAGTGTGCGGTGGCCAGCTGCCCTGCGTGCTTCAGCACAAAAGAGCAATCTCTAAAAGAGCAACACGGGTGATCGTTCTTTAACGGACACGGAATGTGCGACCAGAATGATCGTAGGACCTTCAAGGATCTGTGTCCTTGAAATATAGTTCCCTTTCAGTCGGTCACTCTTGACATCACCGACGAATTGGAATCTCACCAGAGAGACCAATCCTCTTCGAGTGTAACTAAATGAGCCAATGGACATTGGCATGCGGATTTCGCATTTGACTGCCCCACCCCGCAGCGTGAGTATAAGAGGCAGCAGGTGCACCGCATTAATTCATCCTTTCACTTCGGAGTTGAGCAGTGGTGCATCACTACTGCTCTCCTGTTCATCGAGTGATTGCAAACGAGTGTGGGCGTTACGGCATAGCAGCGGTGGTCACGGTCTCACAGAAAAGATCATCTTCATGCAGACAGCCACACCAGGAGTGTGCGGTGGCCAGCTGCCCTGCGTGCTTCAGCACAAAAGAGCAATCTCTAAAAGAGCAACACGGGTGATCACGTCTTTTTAAAGCTGTCTTATCACCCGTGCGTTTCTGGATGTGGTCATTACCTGGCACCTCAGGACGATCACGATCGCTGCCTCACGTGTCTGGGCATTGAGCACGCTGAGGAAGCCTTCGTGGATGGTACATGTTCTCTTTGTGGGGACATGACCATCTTGGAGTTGCATAAAAGACTCTGTTACATCAAACGTGTCAGTGTCCCTTTGCCTCTGCCATGATCCAGCGTTCGTCCAGGCAATCGGGGCGGCGCTGCGTCTGGTGGAGTCAGAGGTGATTTTAGGATCATGGTGACGGCTTCCCCAGAGGGAGTTCGTCACCCCTCAAGCACTCTGCAGCCGGTGGAGTTTCCAAGGGAGCGTGCTGGGCCCTCTGCAAGACAGAGCGCACCTCCCGTTTCCCTCGGTGCTCCTTCTGAAGACCAGATGTCAATCACTGTATTGGAGGGTAAGCTCTCTCTCTCCTGGGATGACGACCCGGCTGCGTTTCCCCTTTGGGTGTGGTAGCATTGTTCGAGTCAGACACAGAGATGACGGCTATGCTATCCCAGGGCTGCTGAGAATGTCAGGCTCGTGTGGAATCTTCCACCGCGCCCCAATCCTTCAAGGCTGGATGAATGGTTTCTCAGTGGGGGTCGCGCGGGTTCTCAGCGCCCCCCTCCGGTGCCATTCTTACCGGAAGTGCATGAGGAGCTCACAAGATCATGGAAGGCACCTTTTACTGCATGAAACAAATCTCGTAGCGCCTCCGCCGATGAATGGTTTCTCAGTGGGGGTCGCGCGGGTTCTCAGCGCCCCCCTCCGGTGCCATTCTTACCGGAAGTGCATGAGGAGCTCACAAGATCATGGAAGGCACCTTTTACTGCATGAAACAAATCTCGTAGCGCCTCCGCCCTCACCACCCTCGATGGTGGGGCCACTTTGGGGTACACGGGCACTCCCTTGGGGGGAGTGGTCTGTGACCATGCAACTATGTCCAACAGCCACTACCACTCTGCGGCGTGACCCGTGTCTCCCCTCACGGGCCTCTAAGTATTCCTCAGGTCTAACTGGCAGTGCTTACAGAGCTTGTGGGGAGGCGGCTTCTGCCCTCCACGCCATGGCGTTACTGCAGGTCCATCAGGCCAAAGCCCTGAGAGACCTGCACGAGGGTGGTCACGACCTGGCGGTTCTAAATTAACTGTGTACTGCGACAGACCTCACGCTTCGAGCGACGAAGGTGACCGCACAGTCTCTGGGTCATGCGATTTCCATGCTAGTGGTCCAGGAGCACCATCTCTGGCTGTGTCTGGCCGACATGAAGGAGCATGATAAGGTACATTTCCTGAATGCTCCTGTGTCACAGACCGGCCTCCTCGGCAACGCTGTCAAGAGCTTTGCCAAGCAGTTCTCGGCGGCACAGAAGCAGACTGAGGCGATCAAACACATCATGCGCAGGAGGAAACCTGCTTCTTCCACCCAGGCCGCAGTCCCTCAGCCTGCTCGTCACCGTGGGCGCCCCCCTGCAGCTGCCCCCGCTCCCATGCAGCAGCAGCAGCCTTCCACCAGGCAGTGGCGTGGAGGACACGGGTCATCGCAGGCAGGACGCCCAGCCCATCCAGGCCCCCGCCAAACCTGGCGGCAAGCGCAAGTGCAAGAGGCCCTGAGATGGGCAACCCGGAGATGGATCAGACTGCTCGTCAGGAGATGGTGACCGCACCACTCCCTCCCCCGAAGGAGGGCCGGGTGGAGAATCTTTTGTTTCATTCTGTTTTTGTTCAGCCAGCGGTACCCAAAACTTCAATAAAAGAGCGGTTTCCTCGGTCTCTGGGTCTCAAGAGGAGGAGAGTGGTGAACCACGCATCACGGGATCACTTCCCTCCTCCTCTCTCGCCAGCGGGCAGCAGTGGGTTGCCAAAGAGCACCCATTCATGAAACTAGGTAAGGACTGTAGCACTCGAGTCCCCGCTTCATGTCGTCACATGCCAGGCTGTCACAAGCCTCAAGCCGGGCTCCTGCATTTTCTCTCGCACGAGGAGGAATCAGGTGAGTGTTACACTTCACACCCAGATTCTGCCCTCTGCCGTCACAGGCCAAGCAGTCACAGGCCCGGGCCGAGTCCCTATGTTCCACCACGCTGCCCCACCGCGGGTACGTTGGTGGCTCCGTTGGTTCCACTGGCACGGTCTCGCGGAGCCTGGTTAGCGCTCCCTAGTCCGTCTCGGTGGCTCCTGCGGACCATCAGACTCGACTCTGCGATTAAGTTCACCCGGCGTCCCCACAAGTTCAGGGGCATCCAGTTCACTTCAGTTAAGGCTGTCTATGCCCCTGTCTTGCATGCGGAATCGACTCTGCGATTAAGTTCACCCGGCGTCCCCACAAGTTCAGGGGCATCCAGTTCACTTCAGTTAAGGTTGTCTATGCCCCTGTCTTGCATGCGGAAATCACAGTCCTGCTGGCGAAGGATGCGATAGAGCCGGTTCCTCCAGCCGATATGAGGTCAGGGTTTTACAGCCCTTACTTCATTGTGCCCAAGAAAAGTGGTGGGTTACGACCGATCTTGGATCTGCGAGTTTTAAACTGTGCGCTTCACAAGCTGCCGTTCAAGATGTTGACTCAGAGACGCATTTTCGAGTGCATCCGTCCCCAAGATTGGTTCACAGCGATCGACCTGAAGGACGCGTACTTTCATGTCTCGATCCTCCCATGGCACAGGCCATTCCTGCTGTTCGCATTCGAGGGTTGGGCATATCAGTACAAGGTCCTGCCCTTCGGGCTGTCCCTGTCGCCTCGCATCTTCACCAAAGTCGTGGAGGCAGTCCATGTTCCTTTGAGAGAATGGGTATAGGTGCACAATAGTTCATCTTAAAACTAAACTGCAGATCTCATGTTATGAGAAAATATTTTTTCGAGAACAATGATCAATGATGAGCACTTCGATATTGAGCACATTCTCCGGTTTAGGACCAATAATAAAAGCTGTACAACTGCAGCTGCTAGGAGGTGTTGATGGTGTTTAAAGGAATCTCCACAACATTATGAAAAATACCACTGTATGTATAATTTTTAGCAATAAAAATGTATGTGTATGGCACAAATTGAATTATAGTCCATATTTCATATTTCCGTAATGTCTTGTACCCTTACCTGCATTAAACATGTTGTCACATGGATGGAATATGCGTGGAAATTATATGCAGATGAGGTTATTGTCACACTATGGACTTTTACTTTGTTTTCTCTCCTCATGTGTTCATTGACCTAGTTTTCTCTTGTGTCTGATTGTCATTTGGTTCAGGTGTGTTTCATTAATTAATCTCGTTTGGTCTGTGCATTTAAGTTCCATTCTGTTCAGTTTGTGTTGTCCGGCCCAGGGTCGTCACATGTGGTTGCCGCAAGCCCGCCGGCCGCGCCGTTCTGAAGCCCACCGGCCGCCTCTCACTCTAGCCCGCCGTGTGTGACGCTGTCTTTCGTTGTAAAAGCGAAACTACTTTGTTTGGTCTTCCAAAAGAGGACACAACTAGAAATCAGTGGTTAATTTGTATTTACAACACTGTTCCAGAACAGTTCAACCCAAATATTCAGATGTGTCCAGCACATTTTATGGAGGACTGTTTTCTGATCCTGGGAGAGTAGACTACAATTGCCACTGACGATTTAAACGCGAGTTTTGAGCAGTGTAGAGTAGCTCTTGTAGTTTGTCATTTCTCCGATCACAAATGCGGATATGGTTTTATGTTTACGTGGTGCGATGCAACGCAGCGCTTAAAAAGACAGTATAAGTCATTATAATACATAATTATGTCCCCACTGAATGCAACAAATGCCTTGATTATAATGGGTTTTAATGTTTTTGTCTCGTCGCTTCGGCCGGACAGGGCAT